>NC_142928.1:10477196-10514696 GCF_046866305.1 Octopus bimaculoides | reverse complement strand
CCATCTGCATACACTGTAAGAGTATCAGGAGGGACCGACGTTTCTTCGTAGAGTTTGATACCTAAGAATGCTTGAGTGTGCAAATTAGTTCGTTCTAACAAGTTGCCTCAATTTCAGTACCTAATTCAACTAAACTTAAATTACATATATAAAGTATATATGTATGTACATAAATATACGTATTATGTATGGATGTTTGTGCTTTTATATCTCTCCACCCCTCTCTCTCTCTGCCTGTATCTCTCTCATTCTCTCTTTACATATTCATATTCATGATTGATCATCTTTTTCTTTCCACCTTATCTTTTGAAATGTTTTCCCGCGCATGGCTACAGCCATTGGCATGGAAACTGTGTTAGATAACCATAGCTAAAACAACAAAAACTAAAACAAAAAAAATGTTTTTCTTTACTCATTAAGGAAATGTGGCTACCTCAATTCCACAAAAATTAATCAATTAGCTTCTGTTCCCAATTATTTTATTGTTTAAAACGAATGAAAATTGAATTAGTTCCGAGAGCAGCTGGTTCGAACACAGATGCCCTTCTTGAAAGATTACTCATCGAATTGATTAACTTTAGTTATTGAACAACACTATTTTTTCTTCAAGCAGCACACATGCACGCATATATTTACGCATATACATACACTCATCTACATACGTACATATATACATACAAATCATCCGTACGTACACACGTACAATATTTACATACATCAACACAAACATAAATCCACCCCCCCCCCCATATATATATATATATATATATATACATACACGTATAATTCTTAATAGTGTATGTATGTATATATATATTTACACACACACAATTCTTAATAGTGTATGTATGTATATATATATATACACACACAATTCTTAATAGTGTATGTATGTATATACATACACGTATTAAGAATTGTATGTGTGTATATATATAAATATATATATATATACACATGCATATATGTGTACAATACTTTCATACATGCACAGCACACGCACATATACATGTATACATACCTGCGTATATATATATATATATATATATATATATATATATATATGTACATATGTGTGTGTTTATATAAATAATTATACGTTTATATATATATACACACATGTGTATGTATTTATATATATATATATATATATATATATATATATATATATACATAAATACAAACACACACACACATGTATATATATTTATATACACAAATACTTGCATGTAAGCATAGATCAATGAACGAAAGCAAAAACGTAAACGTGATAAACACCTCTCAGCTCACGCAGGAGGTAAACAGAATAGTCATGAAAAAAAATTGCTTTGGATGTTAAAATTTGTTTTATTCACTCATCATTAAATTGGTTTTATATCTGTCATCATTTTAAATGAATATTAACACGCATACGCGCACGCAAACAACACACGCTTCCCACAACTACCACCACCACTACTCACACACGCTTTCCTGTGCATAACCTTACCATTTAAGTACGTACTAAGTATTTATCTCTTTCTTTATATATATTATTATATTTACACACACACAGTCATATATACCTATACACACATATATATTATACTCATATATACTTATACACACACATATATATATATACCTATACACACAAACAAATATGTGTATTTATATACCCATGCGTCTCTCTCACTTTCCATACCTCCATAGACACACACACACATTTGAGGGTGTGTATTCGTGTCTATATAGCTGTATGCATATATAATTTGTGCAGATAAGTAGTTTGACGACGCCTGGTGAGTCCAAAGTATTCTAGTTTCAAATAAATAAAATATAAATAAAAATATGAAAGTCGTAATTCATATGTTATTGTTTAGTTTTTATGGCGTCGTACAGATGTGCACCAGAACCAAAGTTCCTATTTGTTTACCTAATCAACTACACATCTATCCAGACACTTCTGTTCCTCTGTTACTACCGACAATTGATATCTTTACAGACCCATTGACGAAACAACCACCTTACCGACTTAACATATATTTGGATCAATAAGCGAGTGGTTCTAAACTACAGGTAAATCTTCCTCGAAGAATACCTTACCTTCTTAAAAAAAAAAAGGACATACATCGGAGCCTACAAGACAGAGACTACGCAGTAACCATTTACTAAAAATGGAACTCAGTTCCTGTTTTACCTTACTGAAAGCTGAGATGGTCATAGGTAGAAAACCATTAGCCATAGACCCGCTTCATTAGTGTTGATTTAGTTCTTGGTTTTAGATGGGGTTATATATCAAAGGCAATTTAACATTAAACTGAAGGATGACTGAATACTTTAAGTAGAATAAATATTTGATAATTTTTTACAAGGAAAAGTCTGACAGTAACTGAGAAGCCGGATAATGGTCAATAAACTGAAACATTGAAATCATTATCAATGTTTTCTTAGTAAAGATCAACGCGCGCGCGCGCACTCACACATACACGCATATACCGCCAGGTATTAGACCTGACGCTCTAATAACCCTACCAATTCGCCACTTCTCCCTCTCAACATTTATCTAAACACGCACACACACACACACACACACACACACACACACGTCTATTGTTTGTTGATAGGTTCAGAAATTGAAAGTACTCTATACAATTAAATGCCTTCTATATGCAATAACTTACTAGTTTTGAGCAGCAACTCAAATTTCATGTTCAAATGAAGATATCTAGTTTCGTCTGGCGTAAAGTTAGAGCTTTTCCCTTACTTCAACCATCAGGACGACTTATTTTATATCATGTACTGAATGACACTAATTTATGAAAACCCGGAGGGAAACAAGTTGTTTATGAGTAAATGTGAATACTGTAGTAGGGGAATAATTCAGATTTATACAATGAAGGGTTAATTTTTATTGGGCACTCCTTTAATATTATGTTTGTATGTTCTGTACAACGCGGTAGAAATAAAGCTGTGAATTTAAAGCTGTTTTTAGGGGTGCTGATGCATATATGATTTATCCTGTCCAAATGTAGGAACCTTTAACACCAGATCAGCAACACCACGTCACACCACACAGATCAAACAGCGCACTTCCATTTACAACTGTTTTTCATATCTTAAACACCCAAGAATCTAAAATTTCTGTCTCTGTCTGTCTGTCTGTCTGTCTGTCTCTCTCTCTCTCTCTCTCTCTCTCTCTCACACACACACACAACACCATCTTTATACATATATAAAAAGTCCAATAAACTATCAGGCTACAAGTAAGCATACTTCCAGCATGAACCTTCATAGAAGTTTCACAGATCCATTTTACCGAAATAAAAAAAAGAATAGAAATTTCAAAGGACCAAATTTGAAATCACGTCTACATCGACCCAGCCTAGCCGTATACAGACCTGATTTTCCACCCACAGATTTCAATTTTGATACAGGCATAATATGTATTGATAGAACGAGGGACGTTTGATTAAATCTGAGTTAACGCGCCTTGCACAATATTTACATTAACTCACCAGTACTTCATGTTCTCGCGTGTTCTCATACATTATTGACGGCCATACACCACAGACTACTACGTTATTTTCTGTAAAACACATATAAATAACTGTCTGTTTGCACGTTTGTATGTATGTATGTATGTATGTATGTATCTATCTATCTATCTATCTATATATATAGATAATCTCCACACGCACACACACATATCAAAAGCCTCTTTAGTATTTAATTTATATATGTTTATATTTTTCGATCTTGTTAGAATCTTATGTTAATACTGTGTATATTTTGCTTCAAATATCACGTGATATATAAGTGTGTGTGTGTGTGTGTGTGTGTGTGTGTGTGTGTGTGAAGGTGCGTAGCCAAGTAGTTAGGATATTGCACTCACGATCGGTGGATCATCGGTTCGATTCTCGGACTGAACGGTTCGTTTACACTAATACAAAAAGAATTTTGAATTGCAAACACACACATACACACACGAACCGACGCATGCGCGGAAAATTTACTTAACTGTGTATTTTGTGCCTGTTGAATGAAGAGTTTCTATTCGTTCTCAACTGACTGTGTGTGCGTGTGCATATATATATATATATATATATATATATATATATATATATATATATATACACATACAGTATGTGCAGCAAGTTTGCTCTGAAATGTATTTACACACACATAGAATCTAATCTGCCAGTCACTCACCTGGATTTCCAGTAACACTAACACTCTACATCCTCTTCTCACTACTTTCTCAAAATGCCTACCCTACTCAACAAACTTCTCTAACCATCATCAGCTATTTCACCATATCACCTTTATTACTTCATTTTCCAACAACTGTTTTTTTTTTTTCCTTCCTAACATCCAACTAGAACGTTCTAATAGATCCGACATTTTTATTGAAACTATATCTGTCACATCACTTTGTTCATCAATAAACTCTTCTTGAAATTTATTGATGTTGACAAAATCCTTATGCAAATCGTTAATGTCAATATTAAATGGAATTTTCTCTCAAATTTAATTCTCAACATCTCCTGTCAGAAGGTAATGATTGAATTCTGTTGTGAAGTTTGTTAGATAGTTCTAGACAATATTCCGTACGTCATTAAAATTATTTCTGTATTATTCTTTCAATAGATTGGATGTTAGCAAAAAGATGAAGTATTTCTTTGTTCTTTCTTGTTTTTTGTTTTCTTTCAGCACATTTATTTTCTCCGTGAAGCCAATAATTGTTTGATCACGGCCTTGTAGAGAGATGTTTAAGTTGTTGAGTAAAGAAAAAAAAATATCGGAAATAAAATGTAATTGAAGCATTCACTTGGGATGCGAAAATCTTGAAGCAAAAGCATCATTCTCTTTTTCTTTTTGTTCCGGATTAAGCAATTTCTTCTTCATTTCGCAAGTGACATAACTCGCTGAGAATTTTTCGAACGATAACAATTTGATCATCGTGTAATATAATACATGTTCATCTTGAAAATCCGATAGAACAACAAAAATCACTGAAGAGTTTGTTACTATGAGGTTTTCGCTTTGTAGAGCTTATATTACAAACTAAGCGATGTCATTCCAAACATACGCATTTTGAATCAAGGCTTTCTATGTAAAAACCAGAAACCTTTAATATGATACAATGATTGATTTCCCTTTCTTTTCTGTAAAACCCTAGATGACCTTCAAGCATAAATGCTGCATCGTCGGGCAATACACTGTAATTCTCATTTTCGCTTAATAGTTCTTAAAAAAAAGAGAAAATCAATCTATTACGAAAATATCATTTCATAAACGTTGCAGAGCAAAAATGTCTTCTTCGTGTTTTCTTTCACATATATCTTTACATCTAGGAATTATTTCATATAACTGAATACTAAATACACCACTTGCTATATATATATATATATATATATATATATATATATATATATATATATATATATATATATATATATATATATATATATATATATTTTGTGTGTTTCAGAAAATCAGTTGTATTTCTTTTTATATAATCTCTAGATTACGTCTTCGGATTGTATCATTTGATAACTTCTTAGTACATTATCTCTCCCTATAATACGGACCGTTTTAACTGCTGATGGTTTTACAGTGTCCCCCCTCCAATTATATGAGGCCTCTTTGATTTCTTTATCCATAGAGAAAATATAAATGGTTCTCCGTCCGTTGTTGTTGATCACTAAGATGTTCAATCAACAAAATTACCGGTTCATAGAATTAACATGTGACTGAGTATTCCAAAGATACGTGTATCCTTAAAGTAATTCTCAGGTGTTATCAGTGTGATGCAGTATGACATGGTTGAACGATTAAAGTACTTGCATAATCCACATTACGGGATTCCATACAGTTTTCGTTTACCAATCTTTACTCACATGACTAGGTATCACGTAGAAAACTCTAACATGGAATTTTGTGTTGTAAAGCGAACTTTTTGACCATTTGACCATTCTGTACTTTTCCAATCTAGTTTTGTTTTCTATTACGTAATCTAATACATTACGAGTGTCCCTTGTAAGTGCATAATGAGCGATTATCACAATTGCAATCGAATTTACAAGGCATATTACTTTTTAGAAGCTTGTTTCCGGGTTTGCATACCTGTAGGTTGTTATTCTCTTTTACTCTTTTGCTTGTTGCAGTCATTTGACTGCGGCCATGCTGCAGCACCGCCTTTAGTCGAGAAAATCGACCCCAGGACTTATTCTTTGGAAGCCTAGTACTTATTCTATCGGTCTCGTTTTGCCGAACCACTAAGTTACGAGGACGTAAACACACCAGCATCGGTTGTCAAGCGATGGTGGGGGGACAAACACAGACACACAAACACACACATATATATATATATATATATATATATATATATATATATATATATATATATATACATATATACGACAGGCTTCTTTCAGTTTCCGTCTACCAAATCCACGCACAAGGCTTTGGTCGGCCCGAGGCTATAGTAGAAGACGCTTGCCTAAGGTGCCACGTAGTGGGACTGAACCCGGAACCATGTGGTTGGTAAGCAAGCTACTTACCACACAGCCACTCCTGCGCCTATTATTGAAAATATTTTAAAATTTCATTTTTCTGTAGTAAATTATTTATTTCAGTTTGAATTTTTATCAGATTTTTGATAATCCAATTATGCATTCTATATACACTCAATGAGTATTGAATTTATACAAAATCCTTTTTGTGGGTTTTCTATTTTAGTAATTGGGTCTTGTGTATTTTGTATCCTGAATATCACTCAGATTTGGCCAACGACTTGGACTATTAGAAAATCCATTGTTGATAAGTGTTTGTATTATTCTGTACATGTAAGGCGGTGAGCTGGCAGAATCGCTAGTATGCCGAGCAAAATGCTTAGCGGCATTTCATTCGTCTTTACGTTCTGAGTTCGAATTCTGCCGAGGTCGACTTTGTCTTTAGTCTCTCCGTGGTCGATAAAATAAGTACCAGTTGAGAACTGGAGTCGATGTAATCGACTGTACCCTTTCCCCCAAATTCCAAGCCTTGTCCCTATAACAAAAAGGATTAGTCTGAATATGTCTTCATAGGATTCTTCCTTTGTAGATGAGAATCTAAATGCTTGTTTTCTATGGAGTGATTTTACAATTACTATCTTGGGTCGGTAGAGATATTTATTATCATTATGTGAATGTAAAAATTGCGCATGACTTCGGTTAAAATGGGCAGGGTTCCGGGTTCAGTTCCACTGCGTGGCACCTTGGGCAAGTATCTTCTACTATAGCTTCAGATTGACCAAAGCCTCGTGAATGGATTTGATAGACGGAAACTGAAAGAAGTCTGTCTTATATATATATATATGTGTGTGTATGCTCGTTTTTCACTACTGCTTGAATATCGGTGTTGGTGTGTTTACGTTCCCGTAACCTAGTGGTTCGGCAAAAGCGAGCGATAGAATAAATACCAGGTTAAAAAAAAAATGTACACGCGTCGACTCATTTGACTAAAAATTCTTCAAGGCGGTGCTCCAGCATGGCCTCAGTCTAGTGACAGAAGCAAGTAAAAGAAAGATAAAATTTGTAAATGAATCGTTGCATTAATTGGAGTTTTAATCGTATTGTCATAGGAGTTGAATTTTGGTGCGAAGTCGTTTTTTTTAGGTAACTTAAAAAAACCTCAAAACTTACTGAATGTCCCCCGATGTGTCCCTTACTACTAGTATATCACTCAAACACTTGATGTATATCATACGCTTATGTCACTGTACCACTTTGTTACCTATCGTAGTCATGTAGAATGCCTCTGTGAACATGGCTCCTAAGACTGACCGCATGGCTTCTCCATCTTTTATATATGATACTTTGTTTTCTAGACAACATAAGGATATTTCTGTCCAGAAATATCTTCATAATTTCTTGAGTGTGTTTGATGGTATCGCGGGGTGGTTATATTCTAAGGTGTATGTATACATTATTGCATATGGTTTCTATTGTTCCTGCTACCAGAACGTTGGAAAGCGGAACAATTTCTCAAGATGGAGACGATGAATACTTTATTGGTTTTGCTAAGATCTCTTATAGCTCTTCAGATGACTGAATATTGTATCTCTTTGCTGTGTATCGCCATTGAAAGTTGAAATAAGTGTTAGTTTGTTTGATAATGTTTAATTGTTGACTAAGAGAGAGAGAGAGTGAGAGTGGAAGAGAGAGAAATGAAAGAGAGAGAATGTGGGAAAGATAGATGTTAGAGGGGCGAGAAAGTGGAGGCAATGGGGGGAGGAAGAGAAGAGGAAATCTCCAAGTATACGACAGAGAGAGTAGTATGAGAGTGAGAGATATGGAATAGAAAGGAAAACAATCGCAAAAGATGAGAAAATTAAGAGAGAGAGAGAGAGAGAGAGAGAGAGAGGTTGAAGAGCAAAATCAGGAAGAGATGGAGAATGTCAGACTGTAAGGTAGACTGAGAGCCAAAGGAAGAGAGAAGGAGAGAGGGATAGAAAGAAGGAGATAGGAGTAGAGAGAAGGAGAGAGGGATAGAGAGAAGGAGAGAGGGGTAGAGAGAAGGAGAGAGGGATAGAAAGAAGGAGAGAGGGGTAGAGAGAAGGAGAGAGGGAGAGAGTGAAAAAATATACAGAGAAAGAAGGATTACAAAAAGGAAGACGTATTTAATATTATAGAAAGAAAAGGGAGGAGAAAGGGAGAACACATGAGACGGTGAAATAGAGAGAGAGAGAGAGAGAGAGAGAGAGAGAGAGAGAGAGAGAGAGAGAGAGAGAGAGAGAGAGAGAAAGATTGCTCATAGAAAGTTAGCGAGTGGGTTATCATGCAAATTTTCTCCAGAATTTTACAGCTGAAACATTAAATTACAGATAATAAACAGATATGAAAACAATATAACATAAATGTACGTATGCATGCACACATACATACATACATACATACACACACATATATATATATATATATATATATATATATATATATATATATATATATATATTCGCTGGTTAATGTTAGCAGGTGGATTGTGGTAATATTTTGTGCTTGTTGCAACCACCGTTTTGCTGTTTGTTTTTCATTCGTTTTCTGCCTTCCAGATGGTGGCATTGGATTCCCGGTTCAGGCATATTCTAAAAGAGAAAAATTCTGGCAGAATTTATGATGGGAGAAGGCACAGCTTTTGAGCATCCATATTTATGATTAGGGTCATGGACTCTGTATTCGCGACACCATTGGGGGCAAAGTTGGTAGGAAAGAATTTTCCCGTTATACCATATGGAGAAATGTTCTTTATAAGCCTGTAGCATAAGGGAACATGAGAGAAAGAGAGGCCGCCTTTGTTGTTGCTACCTCTAAGTTCAAATTTACGATTACTTTGAGAATGATATTAGCAGGTTTTTGAAGTAGAAGTTTTTTTCTGTTTTGGTATGTAAGGTGAAGGAGAATCAGGGCCGTCGCTAAGCCCCTGCAATCCCTGCGATCGCAGGGGGCCTCCACGGTTGAGGGGCCCCATGTTAAGATCAAAGTATGTAGATGATTCATCTGTTTACTTTGGTTACGATGTTAAACAAGAATTAAAATATCCATGTAAACTGAAAATTTCAAGAAATAAAATGGTAATACATTGTACCCGCAATAGTTCTTCTAAAGCTATTACATTGTACCACGAATGTGTACCAGGCTTTGTGGATTGTTTATGATATTTATTGAACATGAACTTAGCTCTCAGCTTGATTATTCTAAACTGATCGATGATTTCGCGAAGTGAAATGTGCACCGTGTTTGTCTTTGAAAATTGCCTGGATTATAAAAGTGCTCTTTTATTCATATCTGGAAGTTTTACGTATTGAAATTCGTAATAGACCTAAATAAATTTAACTTGTACTTTTAAAGATATTCTTTAGGATAACGTGAAATATTGAACTTCGGATAGAATAAAGTAAAATATAGCTATGAATAAAAGGTGCGTAGATTATGAATTTTGATTGAAGGGATGGGGACTCGAAACGAAAAGTTGCAGGGGTCGCTCTAAAAGTCACGCGACGGAGCTGAGGAGAATCTTTGGACAATGTTCCTGATGTAGTAGCACTAGCATTAATCTTTTCAAGCAGATTCTGGTAATCTGTTGTAGTGAATTCAGATTTTCTGAAGTAAGGTTGCGTGGAATGAGGTCAGATGGTGAAACCAAGGCAGGCGCAATTTGCTGCTGGTTAACAGGTTGTCGGCGCGACGCCTGACATGTTGCTATGGGACTAGTTAGCGTTCTACACCTATTTACCAGTACAGCACCAAGCTTTTCCACGTGCTTGTAAAAAACAAAACAAAAAAAAAACAAAAAACAAAAGAAAATCTAGGTACTTTCTAGTTGAATAGCTTAGCTGTGTTGAATTCTGTTTCTTCAGCTTCCGACTGGCCAGATCTATGAAGAACACGTCCAGTCATAAGGAGTGGGGAACACGCATGCGCACATTTTTGAGTTTGAGTTTCTAAAAGACAAAGTATTCAATCCAAAACAGTGTAGCATATAACTTAGATATGATTCGCACTGGACATGTCTAAATTAATAGCACCACTTGATGGGATCTGTTAAGTCATTTTAAAGATAAGTTTCGTGCTATCATCAACCATACAAGTAGGGAATGCTTGTTGACTGAGATGTCTTCAAATATAGGTGACTTATCAGGTATCATTTGAAGAAATTTGTCCCGGTTTCGTTTGAAGATAATAGGATCTTTTTTTACTTTAATTTGTTTTGGGCCACAAGGAAAAGAAATTGTGTTGCAGTGAATTAATGTGTTGCGAATCTGAATTGTGCACGTAGGGCATGTAACCCCAGCTTTGAATGAGTTCTGAATCTGATGTTAAGGTCGTTTGGGCAATGCTAGTGGTAATACAATTCTATATTTAAGTGATGAGGAATTATGTACCTTATTTACATTAGACGGACATTTATCCTCATCTTGTTTGTTGTTAACACAACGTTTCGGCTGATATACCCTCCGACCTTCATCGGATGTCTTGGGGAAATTTCGAACCCGGGTTCTCATTCCTCAGGTATTTTTCGATATTATTATTGTTATTATTATTATTCAGGTCCACTGCCTGGAATCTAACTCAGAATCTTGGGGTTAGTAGCCTGCGCTCTTAACTACTGGTGGTATATTCTCCACGTTGTGCTGGAGAGAATAAAAATTTAATGTTTTAAGGGGATCCCAATAACCTTTGCATAGTAAGATCATTCCTTCACCGTAGCAAATAAATGGTTTAACATTAACGATGCTCACATATAGACAAAATCTATTGACTGATAAGATATATTTGAATGCGTAGAGTAACGATATACAGAACGAAGTTGATGTGAGAATGTGTCTGTTCAGATGACAGAAAGACGCCATGGCAAAAGTTGCGTGTGAATAAATTAAACCAGTGGGCTAAGAATATATGACGACAGAACAATATTCAAGTGTCAATATTTGGTCATTGACGTGGATATAAATACGCAAGTGAATACGTAAAAAGTGATACGTTAATAACGATAGGAATATAAACGTAACAAACAATATGAAGATGTGGGTGACATACGTAAATAAACATATGCATATATACATATTTCGTGTGTGAGTGTGTATTTGTGTACACACAAATGTATATTTACATGTACAAATATATATCTATATAATATACACATATATTCATACATACACACACATATATATGAAAGTGTATATGTGTGTGCGTGTATATCTTATTTTTTGTTTCAGTCATTAGGCTGCGGCCATGCTGGGGTACCACTTTGAAGAATTTTAATCGAAGAATTTTATCTAAACAGAAGCTTGGAGGAGAAACAGGCATTTTACCTGCAAAAAGCAATGCATGTGTTCATATCCTGTAAGCTAGAGGGCAACAATTACTTTGACAGTAAGAGCAGCCTCTCCTGGACCAGCGATAGATATATAACATCCCACTCAAAAGGATACGCTTTCGCTATCCAGGAACAGGAGATAGCTACTAAATACCTGAAACACAAGAGAGACAAAGATACTACCAGACTTCCACGTTGTGATGGAAAATGTCGGCTCTGACATAGCAGTGTGGAAGATATCACCCCCATCATCAGCAGCTTCCCCAAAATGTCAACGAGATACTGTCTGCCGCCGAGGCGAGGCATAATATAGTTGCAAAGACTATTTACAACACTATCGGCAGGAAGGACTGCCTTAACGTATACTTGGAAGGCATGTCAGAACCAGAAGGTATTCACACCTTTGAAAATAAGGAATGCTGGTGGAATACCCCAATGAAAACATCAATTTGGTGCAAACATAACAAGCCTATTACTGTTCTGTGGGACAGAGAACAAAAGTCATTGGTGTGGAGGTCAACTGTACAACCGATATGAATGTACAATCATAACCCGTGACCTTTACCAGGGGTGTAACCAGCCCACTTATGCGTACCTTTCCTTCTTTGGACACAAAAACCCTGCTTGCGAAGACCTGTTGAGGCAAGTGAAATCGAAATTGAAACTGAACCAAATTTGATGACTGGCACCCGTGCCAGTGGAGCGCTAACAGCACCACCCAAGCAAGATCACTACCATTTTTGAGACTGATCGTTTCCAGTTTTGCCTTACCGGCACTTGTGCCGGTGGCATGTGAACAAAACATTGAACTGTCTCTTGTGCAGGTGGAACGTAAAAAACACCATTTGAGCGTGGTCGTTGCCAGTACTGCCGGACTGGCCCTCGTTCCGGAGGCACGTAAGAAGCACCCACTACACCCTCGGAGTGGTTGGCATTAGGAAGAGCATCCAGCTGTAGAAACTCTGCCAGATCAGATTGGAGTCTGGTGTAGCCATCTGGTTCGCCAGTCCCCAATCAAATCGTCCAACCCATGCTAGCATGGAAGGTGGACGTTAAATAATGATGATGATGATGATGAATCAAAAGTTCAGGAAAAGAGAACATTTATGGCGAATTAATGCGAAACTTATAGATCTTTTACCCTGACTATGAATTCTCATTTGTACCTACCATCATAGGTGCATTATGTTATGCACCAAAAAATTTGCACAAAAGCCTAGATGTTCTCGGTTTCACGGAGAAAGAGCAAAAGAAACTGAGGCTGATTCTCCAAATCCAATCTATTAGTGGCACAGTGAAGATTTGTAAGACATTCCCCAAATCCTCCATCTGAGATCCTTATGCGAATAGATGCCCGCACTTGGTTGTATGCATCGTCAGTTCAGCCAACGCACCAACTCAACCACATATTTACAAACACAAGGAACTCTCTTTATTCAAAAAAGCCCCGCCACTTCGTTAGTGACCGGCTTGAACTCTCCCAAGAAGAACCTAAATAAAACTCAAAGGATAAACTCATACACACACACACACACACACACACACACACACACACACACACACACACACACACATCCATCTACATATGACTAATTGTACCAAGGTAAGTATATTATATTAATAGAACATCCATTATTAGGAATCGAGCTTAGCACTGGAGGTTAACGAGTTATTTTTGAATTCCAAAAATGTTCAGGTTCGTTACCTCGTTTGTGTACATTTACCTCACAATGAAAGGCATTATTCGAAAATTCACTGTATTGGACGGTAACAGAACATAGCCAGATGACCTTTTGTCCAACTGCGTAGTGACGTCGCTGTATGATTTAGTGATGTGAGAAAGAGTGAGAGAGAGGGAGAGAGAGGGAGTGAGAAAGAGTGAGAGAGAGGGAGAGAGAGGGAGTGAGAAAGAGAGGGAGATAGCGAGAGAGAGAGAGAGAGAGAGAGAGAGAGTGGGAGAGAGATAAAATAAAGATGGGGGAGTCTTCAGGCTTAGGAAAAGATAACGGGATATGAAGAGGGAAAGGAGGTGACGAGCGTAAGAAGCAGTAAGAGAGAGAGAGAGAGAGAAAGAGAAAAGTAGAGAAAGAATCGAGAAGAAATGAGATAAATTACACGAATTATTGAGAAAGGGAAATCGAGAGGGGAATCCAATTAGGGAAAGAGATGAAGAATAACAGACGGCTAGATAGAGTGGGAGCGAAAGAAGGGAAGAGAAAAAATACAATCAGAATAAAGAGGAGAGATAGAAAGAGAAAGAGAGAGAGAGAGAGAGAGAGAGAGAGAGAGAGAGAGAGAACAGAGGGAGAAAATGAAAGGAGGTGAGAGAGAGAGAGAGAGAGAGAGAGAGAGAGAGAGAGAGAGAGAGAGATACAGGCAGACATCCAGCCAGAGATGGAGCAGCAGGCAGCTTGCAAATTGGTAATTATACAAACTGTGTCATCCTCGATATTTTGGGGTGGAGATTCACTTGTACCTGCCTAAATATAAGAACAATATAAGTTAACATTCATATGTATATATATTACAGCATATTGTAAAAAAAAAAAAAGATCTTCAGATTCATAAAGCCTGTACTGAAGCGTGTCCGGATACATCCTGTCCAATGACAATAGAAGCCTCAAAGGCTTTCTTAAAGACTTTGCAGGTGACATAACAGCTAGCAGAAAGGAATAAACTTTTTACAGAAAGTGTCATTGTCAAATATGTGAAGTGAGTAATCATCAAGTTGAGTACCAGAATGTAATGTCATCCTACAACTAATATACCAAGAATACGTACAACTGCTACAACAATACTAAACTTAGTTCTTACATAAACTCTGTGAACTATATCTTGAATTACATAAATTTATAAAGGATAGGACCGGGTGCAAATTGTAAATACGAGAACGTCACGTTTTAATCAGGATAAAATTACGCAGTACATAAATGGATATTAAATCAGTGAACTAGAAGCAAGATGGAGGTTTTCAGAATGCTAAATACAAGCTGAATCACATACCATGATTAGACTTCCGCTAGTACATATTGATCAATGATAGCCAGTCAGTTTACATCGAAGGCGCTAAAAGAGTGGCATTTCAAAATGACCAACAAAGAAACACTGCACCCACAAATAGTTCAGACTAAATGACAAGGCTGAAACTGACAGCCGATATTTCTACTTTAAAATTCTGCACAGTTATGTCTGACAAAAGGACAACAACATGAAAGCAAGGAATATGTAGACGAGATAAAATACTCCCTAAAATTATTGTTATTGCATGTACAAAGAGCCAGAAGCTGTGTATTACCTTATATTATATTATATATCATTATATTAAGTATGTATGTATGTATGTATGTATGTATATGTATGAATAAGCATGCATACACACATACATGCATACATACATATATGGTGATATACGATATGATATGATATAATATAATGTAATATACTATAATATAATAGCCGGCTGGAAAAGACGTTTTCCTGGGGCTAAAAAAGGTAGTAACACTGTCCTAATCGGAACTACCACTTTACGTTGGCAAATAGACTTTACTCTGTAGTACTGTTACTTCTTATTTCTCGCTCAAATTTAAAACTAATTGTTTTTCTCCTTACGAGATCAGTGATTGTGTGTCACTTTAAAAGTATATACCTCAAACAAGGTCTAGTGCTGCCATCTCTAGCCAACAGTTATC
The DNA here is from genome assembly GCF_046866305.1 of Octopus bimaculoides. Lineage (NCBI taxonomy): Eukaryota > Metazoa > Mollusca > Cephalopoda > Octopoda > Octopodidae > Octopus > Octopus bimaculoides. The sequence goes on along the minus strand of NC_142928.1, from coordinate 10,499,166 downwards.
CTGTGTCAGTGAAAAGAAGTAACCCAGAAACCATTGGTCCGCATGTACCGTTTAAGGCTGAATGGGGACATTAGCTCCCTTGTTCGAGGTATAAGGACGTAGATGTGTGTCGATAGTCAGCTCGAAAAGATGTTTTCCTGGGGCTTAAAAAGGTAGCAACACCGTCCTAATCAGGACTGCCACTTTACCTTGGCAAATAAACTTTACTCTTTAATATAATATAATATAAGGTAATACACAGCTTCTGGCTCTTTGTACATGCAATAACAATAATTTTAGGGGAGTATTTTATCTCGTCTACATATTCCTTGCTTTCATGTTGTTGTCCTTTTGTCAGACATAACTGTGCAGAATTTTTAAGTAGAAACATTGACTGTCAGCCTCAGCTTTGTCATTTAGTCTGAACTATTTGTGGGCGCAGTGTTTCTTTGTTGGTCATTTTGAAATGTCTCTCTTTCAGCGCCTTCGATGTAAACCAACTGGCTATCATTGATCAATATGTACTAGCGGAAGTCGAGTCATGGGATGTGATTCAGCTTGTATTTAGCATTTTGGCAACCTCCATCTTGCTTCTAGTTCACTGATTTAATATCCATTTATGTACTGCGTAATTTTATCCTGATTAAAACGTGACGTTCTCGTATTTACAATTTGCACCCACTTCTATCCTTTATACATTGATGTAATTCAACATATATGCTTACACGGTCTTATATAACTTATATAAAGTTCTTTGATACGTTATTCATTAGGAAAACGAGTATACTTGTTTTGTTTTAGTTGTATACTCGTAGTAGACGAGAGAGAATCTTTTACTGGTTTGGTAGCACTTTTTTCTCAGTTTAACATCCTAGTCAGGCATATCGGCACTATCAGTGCGATCCTATTGCAGTTCACTAGTAATCCTTGTCATGTACTTTTTCTTGGTTATCTTCTTTCAAGAAGGTAGAATCCCGTTCCAGTGTCTTGTTTCATTTCTCTATGTTCTGAATTTGATCGAGGTTGACAATGCGTTTCATCCTTCTGAGTCAATAAAATGAGCAGTAGTCATGTACAGAGGCTTGGCTCAGTCGACTATGCATCAACCGGAACTAACTTACAAGTTCATGTTTTAGCTTTTAGCTAGAATTAAAGGCAATGCCCATGGCCCCTGACAGGGTCTCATAGACTACTAGGAGGAAGCGAGGGAGGGAGGAAAGAATCCTATAACAGAAAACTTAGCCCAAGTGCTTCAACAGAGAGGACTCCGCTAAAAGTTGGTAGGGGAAGGTGACAGTATTAAAATAGGCGACAAATTTATGTCTACCATCCAAGTAGGCTATGGTGGAAATTGAACTCAGAATGCAATGGACCGGAATAAACACCACACGGCATTCAACCCGATTGTTAGTGTTTAATGATCCCAAAAGCATGAAATGCAAAGTTGGCCCTATCGAGATTTGAACTCATAGAGTAGAGAGCCGGAACAATTACTGTGAAGCTTTCTGTTCATCACTTTAACGACTCGGCCAGTTCGCTGCCTAAAAGGATTTTATCATTTTTGGATTTGTTCCGCTAAACAGAGTCGGTGCCGTTGTTTGGTATTGTTAACATTCAATGAATTATGTCTAAACAGTTGCACTTGCAACTTTGAAGAGTAAAACGTTAGCTTCGAGAAAGAAATATAGCTTAGTGTCGGATTTCGTCTTCAAGTTATGGTTAGGCATTTCTTTTCTGAGAAGATTTTCATGTTTAGCTGAAAGGTAAATGTTGTTATGTAACGTATTTGAAAGATAATGTATCAGCCCGCAAAACACGAGTTCAATTTTCAGAATGAAAGAAAATTGTATTTTACTTTTCCACTGAGAAATCAACAAATTGGTTTAATAATAATAATAATAATAATAATAATAATAATGGAAAGGTTCTTGGCATCTAAGGTTGCTTGTACCTCGATGTTAGGAATTTTTTCCAATAGTCTAATCTGTAGTGCGTAAATGAAATAACATGACAAAAAGAAAAAGGAAGTAGTAGTAGTAGTAGTAGTAGTAGTAGTAGTAGTAGTAGAGGAGGAGGCAGAGGGGAAGAAACGAAGGGGGGAAAAAGAAGAAGTAGAAGAAGAACAACAACAATAATAATAACAATAATATTAAATATAGATATAAAATAAAATTGTTTGCAATCTTTTTTCGGTATTAATGTTCAATCCGAACGTGTTATTGAATGTTTGATAATTGAAACTATCATGTTACAAGATATTCGGAAAAGTAGTTTATCAAGATACTTGGTTCGGTTACAAAACATGCTTTTAACAACAAAGTGATTTCAACTCACGAATAAAAGGAGGTGAAAGAGTGAGATGGGGAAGAGAAGGCGAAATAGGAAATATATATATATATATGTAAAAGATATGAAGTAAAATCCTTTAAATATTGCTGTCAGTTAATGTCTAAGGAATAATAATCACATGACGTAAAACTTAAAATTCGATAACAGAAATATCATCCCGCAGAAATATTATACTTTAAGCTTCTGTTGACTTTGAAGGTTTTTGAGAGAGAAGGAGTAATATATCTCGTTTGAAGAAACAAATATGACAACATTAGAAATATATTCAACTTTCTCGGCGATATGAAATTTCTTTCAATCCTGCGCCGAATCTATTGTGTTATTTTCATCTACCAATAGACTTTGATTCAGTATGTGATAAAATTTTACATAAGTTATCAGTTTTATCTGCAAAGTAATGAATAATAAATGGCAGGCAATTTCAAACACAGACCAAAAGATATTAAAGTAATTTAATATTATAAAACAACACTGCGACAGGTCGAGATGACATGGAAGTGAGCTTCTTCCAACTATTTCCTTGTTCTCACTGATTTATTTTATTTACGACGGGGCAATAAGACAAAATGATTATTCGAAGACCAAGGCTCTCTTTAACCACGTAAAAAGCGTATATATCTCAATCAATTGGCATAAAACTGTAATCTGTTTTAGAAAGAAAAATATACGGATATGTCATTGACTACTAATCTCGTTTAGACAAAATAAATAAATAAAGAATATTGACAAATTCTTGTGTTAATAAATAACACTACATGCTCGAATATCTCTTTTGAAGGCTTGAAAGTGAAAGAGAAATAACAATGAAAACCACAAATACAGGTTCATCTCAAAATAATAAATTACAATGTAAAAATTAGATATTTGTTGTCAGTTTAGGGATTAGGTGAAATGTTCAGTTATCTTAGGTTTACCAACTAACTCTAAACTAATCTCATTTAATTAGTTTGTTGATGTAAGATACCAAAAGGATCAATAGTCTAGCCCTATTCGAAACCCTGCGACGCCGCTGTTTTACGTCCAGTGTCATATTCCTGCACTAAGTGATACCTGTGGGGTAGGATGGGGAAGCATGTCCTTTGCAAGAGTTGAACCACTTTGTTTCTTCGGGGTCTCAATCAATGCAGCGGTCCACAAACACTGGAAGCGTTTTCATGTTTCCCTTAAACAACAGACTGCTTGGTGATATCGAATTTGCATTCCAGCAAGATTTGGCACCTGCACTCAATACCGAAGCATCCAATGCCTGATTTGGTGGTCACCACAATAACATACTTTCTTTCATTAGGTAACCTATCTGACATGAACCTTATAGTGATTATAATTGAAAAACAAAGAAAAAGAAGAAAAGACGGCAAACTTGCCCCCTAGTTACCAAAAGTGGAGGTGCGTGGCTCAATGGTTAGGGTGTTGGACTTATGATTGTAAGATTGTGGTTTCGATTCTCGGACCGGGCGATGCGTCGTGTTCTTGAGCAAAACACTTACTTTCACGTTACTCCAGTCCAGTCAGCTGAAGAAAATGAGCATTTCCTGCGACGGACTGGCCTCCCGTCCAGAGGTTTAAACATAAGCGTCACGGTAACCGGGAAACCGGCCCCATTAGTCCATATGACTCGGAAATGATCTTTATCTGTTTTTATCAAAGAGAACCTGAAGGTCACTGTCGAGAACGTCTTAGCTTCCACCACATGTGAGCAATATTACAAGTTGACGTCATCTATTCCACGCCGTATTCAGCAGTCATCGACTCCAAAGAACTCTAGCCAAGTGCTATTGACATTTCGTTCCCACCTTTCAATGTTCAGGCATTGCATTATAATATTTTACGAAATTGTATGTATAATGATCTCTGTGTGGAAACTATAAATGTTAGCTTGAATCAACAAAACACTGGAAATAGATAAATTTAGATATAGGAGCCTAAAACAAAGGTAAATTTGACGGTATAATAGACCAGGGGTTTTCAAACTTTTTGACTTGCTGACCCCTTTATATTTCAGGCTTTACCTTAGGGACCCCCTTATAAACACTTATGAAATTTATACATAAATGTTTGCTTAAAATAACATATTTTTGCATTTATATATTTAACAGTATTTAACAAATAGGTTTATTATCAATTAAAAGATTTCGACTAAAAAACATATATAAAATCAAATTGCCCATAAAAAGTATTTGCTGTCTACGGACCCCCTGTCTTGTCCTTGCGGACCACAGTTTGAAAACCCCTGTAATAGACAACAAATATCCGATTTTTGCAAAATATAGTAATTTCCAGAGATGTATTTTTATTAGCTATGAAAAAAATTAGATGTGGTTTATACAATTCATGAATGGTTGTTAGGTATATAAGCAATAAGTAAGCAGTAAACCAATTTATCATTTCATAGTTCTAAGTATTTTAGTAATTTTTTAACAACGAGTTGAAATATATTGTAAACACAATTAGCAGTTAGTTAGATTAGTCTTTTTATAATCTTTCCTCTTCTTGGAAGCACAACGCAAAGAAAAATCTAACTGAATATTACATAAAGGAATGTTTAGCAAATATATATTTTATCAAAAAAAAAAAAATTACAATATCTTTATTATGTATTCATTTGTCTATGTTGATCTGATTTTATCTAATCTAACACTTTGGTCATCGTACAAAAAGCATGGGATACCGAGAGGAATTTTACCGAGAATATATATGTATGCTTGTGTGTTAGGGCAGCGGACTCGCGGTCGTAGGATCGCCGTTTCGATTCCCAGACCGGGCGTTGTGAGTGTTTATTGAGCAAAAACACTTAAAGCTCCACGAGGCTCCGGCAGGGGATGGTGGCGATACCTGCTGTACACTTTCTCTCACTCTTACTTCCTGTTTCTGTTGTGCCTGTAATTCAAAGGGTGAGCCTTGTCACACTGTGTCACGCTGAATATCCCCGAGAACTATGTTAAGGGTACACGTGTCTGTGGAGTGCTCAGCCACTTGCACGTTAATTTCACGAGCAGGCTGTTCCGTTGATTGGATCAACTTGAACCCTCGACGTCGTAAGCGACGGAGTGCCAACAACAACCGTGTGTATCTATCTCTTTTACTCTTTTACTCTTTTACTTGTTTCAGTCATTTGACTGTGGCCATGCTGGAGCACCACCTTTAGTCGAGCAAATCGACCCCAGGACTTATTCTTTGTAAGCCTAGTACTTATTCTATCGTCTCTTTTGCCGAACCGCTAAGTTACGGGGACGTAAACACACCAGAATCGGTTGTCAAGCGATGTTGGGGGGACAAACACAGACACGCAAACATATACACACACATACATATATACACATATATACGACAGGCTTCTTTCAGTTTCCGTCTACCAGATCCACTCACAAGGCTTTGGTCGGCCCGAGGCTATAGTAGAAGACACTTGCCCAAGGTGCCACGCAGTGGGACTGAACCCGGAACCATGTGGTTGGTAAGCAAGCTACTTACCACACAGCCACTCCTACGCCTATATCTATATATCTATATATTTATTATTCTTAAACAATATTATTGACAGTAACTTCGAAGTTTCGACCAGCTGAGCCATCGTTCGACGATGGCTTATCTGCCTGAAAGTCCGAAGTCAGAGTCAATAATATTCTTGTTTAAGAATAATGACTTTGTACTCTACAAAAGTAATAGAAAGACCCATCAGATCAATGTAATTTCTTTTTTATTACAACTGAACATAAAAACCCAAATTAATGTACACACACACACACACACACACACACACACACACACACATAAATAGGCTTACATATATGTATGTGAGTATATACATAAACACACTCCAGACACATACATGCATGCATGCATGTATATATATATACATACATATATATATATATATATATATATATATATATATATATATATATATATATATACACTGAATTAACCATGATACTTTTAAATTAACACGCTTTCTTATTGTTATTCCTAGCATCATGATTGGATGAAGATGGCATCATGATATTGCTATTTATAACACAATGAGGTTATTATCTCTCACCTTATGATTTAGCAAAATGTATTATGTAGCAACACTAAAGCATCGTGCTATGAATATTACTATACTTAAGTGTATCACATTGTAAAGTATCAGTCAGCATACTAAACACCGGGAGGTGCTGCCATGATTCGTATTCACTTTATATATTGGTGAAGAAGAAGCGGCACCCGTGGCTCTTGAAGTGTCGCCTAGAGGTCCATGCCAGCAACTTTGTTTTCACCAATTGTTTTTTCGTGAGGGAGAGACCAATGGTGAAGGAGGTGGGGGTAGAAAAGAAAACCTTTAGTCGATCTTGTTATGCAGAAATCGAAATTCTTGAAGAGGAGTGAGTATGAGAGAAAGACGAAGGAAGTGGAAGAAATACAGAAAGAATATATATATATATATATATATATATATATATATATATATATATATGTGTGTGTGTGTGAGTAAAAATAAATACAAAAAAGGGGTTTTGTATGATCGTGTACAGAGGAATATATTATTTTATTTAAAAGAATTCCAACTCTGTCTGTTTTTTTATGTATATATATATATATATATATATATATATATATATATATATAGGTGCTGGCTTCCCAATCACATAGTTCCGGGCTCAGTCCCATTGCATGATACCTTGGGATGTAGCCTTGAACCGACCAAAGCCTTCTGAATGGATTTGGTAGACGGAAACTGAAAGCACACACACACACACAGACGTGTGTGTGTGTGTGTGTGTGTTTGTCCCCTAATCATCGCTTGACAACGGATGCTGGTGTGTTTACGTCTCCATAAGCTAGCGGTTCCGCAAAAGAGGCCGTTAGAATAAGTACTAGGCTTACAATGAACAAGTGCTAAGGTCAATTTGTTCGACTAAAGGCGATGCTCCAGCATGGCGGCAGTCAAATGACCGAAACAAATAAAAGAATATATATATATATACTGGTCAAACCGATATAGTAGCCGCCTCTGATGAGAATCCAATAAGATTTGAAAATCAGTTAAAGTCGTCTGTCCCGTTTTCAGTCTACAAAGTACTTGCTTAATTAGCCCTGTTTATAAATGTACTCTATAGGATATATATTATGCTCTATATCTATATGTTTTATTTGTTTATATATCTTTATTAAGAAACCTTTCTCATGGCCCCAGCAGACAAAATGGGGAAAGGCGTTGTCCCCGAGAATGGCGACGGAAATACGCCGAAACACCCACTCTGACTTGCGGACAAAGAACATACGTGAACAACCTACGAATGTGGTTGTATATGTGAGTGTGTGTGTGTGTGTGTGTGTGTGTGTGTGTGCGTGCGTGCGTGCGCGGTGAGTGTGTTTGTGAGTGTGTATGTGTGTGTGCGCGCGCGAGTGTGTATGTGTGTGTGCGCGTGCGGCCGTTTGCATATGTGTGTGCGAGTGCATGTATGCATATGTGTGTGCGTATGAGTGTGTATACGTGTTTGTGTGAGCGCGTTTGCGTGTGCGTGTGTGTGTGTGTGTGCGCGCGGAGACACACAGAGAGAGAGAGAGAGAGAGAGAGAGAGTGAGTGAGTGAGTGAGGTAGAGATAGAAAGAGAGACAAAGTGCTGGAGGAATTAGTAATTTACTCACCACGCCATAAAATTTGAGAAATTCAAAGTGAGCGAGAAAGGTTGCTCAGACTGAGAATAAGAAATATAGTCACATGGAATCCGTCAAAGTAGGTATGTATGTTAATAATTTGGTGTGGTTTTGGTGAAGCATTTGAGAGCAATGTTTGAAAGTAACGGGTGGTGCTTGCTCAGGTGAAAGCAATCAGAAAATTGTCTATATTTGACAGTGTACACGGTGGCGAGATATTTGAAGGGACAGGAGAGAGCTTAAAGAGATTTGATGTGAAAACTCATTGAGTGTTTGAAAGCAAAATGGGCGGCGAATTGACTGATTCAGTTTCACAATGGGATTAGTTAGACGGTTATCTTGTTTGGGAAGTGGGGAATAGGAGGGTTCTAGAAAAATGACATTACCCGGCGTGTATACAATTATAAAACTGCTGATTGTTATTCGAGGGGGATGCCGCCTAGGATTTCTAGTATACTGTAAATATAATACTTTTATTTTTGTTTGTACTGCTACAGCGCACATGAGAACGAACAAATGGGAAGCTTTATCTCTGACGGAAAGTATGTTTTACGTTTGAGTATCAGTATAACGTGATGAGCAGGATCAGTGTGGAACTGAATTCTGCGATTCTTGGAATTAGAGATAAGTTTAACCGATTTTATATATATATATATATATATATATATATATATATATATATATATATATATACACACACACATATATATATACACACACATATATATATATACACACACATATATATGTATACACACACACATATATATGTACACACACACACATATATATATATATATATACACATATATTTGTACACACACACACATATATATGTACACACACACACATATATATATATACATATATATATATACATATATATACATATATATATACATACATAGATATATATACATATATATACATACATAGATATATATACATATATACACAGACATATATATATATATATATATACATATACACACACATATATATACATATACACACATATATATATATACATATACGCATATATATATACATATACATACATATATACATATATATATTTATATACATATATATATATATGTGCGTGTGCGTATATATATATTTATGTGTGTATGCATGTAACTATTTATTTATATATATATATATCTATACAAAATGCGTATGAATGTACTTACACACATAGATACATGCGTGTAAAACTATACTTATTCATATATGTACCAATTTTGCATGTGTGTAGATATTTTTTCATATGTTGGAAGACAAGTGGGATGGTTTAGTAAAATAACTGAGGCTGGTTAGTGGTTGGCTCTTTATATTTAAAATGATAGGAGGAGATCGTGCTGAGATATGGCTATAGAGAAAAACGAAGGGAAATAGGAGAATAGAAATCCTGGCGTTTATACTTTTTGATATTCAATCGCATAATGGGCTGCGGTTTGAATCTATTATCCTAAATGCTTGCATGGTTTTTGATTAGCATTTCTAAATTAGAAATTCAATCATTAGAGCATGTAATTATACGTATACAAGGTCTGATCAATAAGTATCCGGGCTGTTGCTATAGTAACGCAGTTAAAGTATGCAGAGTGAAGCCACTTGGCAAAGATTGACCTTGAACTCTGCTGTGCATGCGCACTAAGTTTTAATGTTCTAGCTCACTTTCGCTGTTTACAGCAATGCTTGGGAGGAAGGTGTGTGGCGTGTGATCGTCGCATTGACCATGACAAAGAAAGTTGTCATGGCAATACCTGCTCAAAAGCCAACGGTAAGTTGCAGAAAGTGTATGGAAAGGAGTGTATGAGCCGCACACAAGTGCACGAGAGGTTCAGACGTTTTCAAGATGGCTGAAAAAATGTCGATATTTACGAATGTTCTGGGAAACCCGTAACCAGCAGAACAGAGAAAATCATCGCAGATGTGTGCAGCTGTGAGGAAAAAATCATTGTATCACCATCCGTGAGTTGTCAGAGGTTGTATAGACAAGTTACGGTTCAGTTCAGTCGATTATCACTGAAGATTTGTGTATGAGACACGCGTCTGCCAAGTTTCTGCCAAACTGCGTTCAGCTGACCAAAAAGACATACGGGTTTCACTTGTACAAGAGCTCCTTGGCTGTGTCGAGAACGATGAAAAGTTTTTGAAAACTTTGCGTAGGCCCCTGAGCAGGTATCACCAAGCTTTTGGCAAACGTTGATGCAGATTATCTGCTCAACTCCTCTGTCTTGGTTAATGCGACGATCACACACTACACACATTCCTTCCAAGTACTGCTGTAAATTGCGAAAGGGAGCTAGAGCGTTGAAATTTAGTGCGCATGAACAGCAGAGTTTAAGGTTAATTTGTGTTAAAAGGTTTCATTTTGCATGCTTTAGGTTAGTTACTATGGCAACAGTCCTGATACTTATTGATCAGACCACGTATGTGCGTATTCACCATAACGCATGTGATGAGCTTATATGAATGCATTTTGTGTCCATAAGAGCAAGCATACTGTTTGCAGAAATTAAAATACGTACTGGCCAGTCTTAGATCAGACTATTTGCTACGGTGATTACCACTCAAATCAGCCGTATTGAACAGTTAAAATACTCTAGAGAGTCCATGATCGATTAAACCTCTAACTCAATTGATATGGCTTATTTTATTGACTCTGGGGGATGGCGGAGAGAGGTAGATAGATAGAGAGAAAGAAAGAGAGAGAAAAAGAAAGAGAAATATGTGTACGTATTTAGAGCCTAAATTCCATTAATACTTACCTAAAGACTAATCTTCCAATATTGATTTCTCTGAAAAGGAGATGTCAACTTTAAAAATAAAGGAGTTACATGGCTGTGTAACGTTCTTGCCTTTCTCAGTAACATTAAGTAAGATGAAATTATTGTGATATGAAATCAAAACCGTGTTGCTGATCTAATTTACTGGAAAATTGCTTCTACGGTAAGATGCTCGCAGAACTAATCTCGTAGAACAAATTGAAGAAAGCAGAAATCCTTTTACAGTTATTATGTAATATTTATCCAGAGTATGGACTTTGATCCACTTCCATTATTCGAAATGGTTATTTGATCTTTTGTCATTCGTTTATGGTTATGTGGAACTACAATTGTCAAGAGAGTGGTCGATTTCTGTGGAACTTAGTACTTCTGTATTGGTTCTTATTTTATCAATTTAGAAATGAAGAAAAGTAATATTGACCTTCGTGGCATATACACTCAGAAAGTAAATGGATGTAACCAAATGTATTTTAACCAATGCTTTACCGTTGTCTTCCTCTGAACTGTTTTTAGATTAGTATTTCTTTCTAAATTCATAAAATAATCACGAGTGACTGTGTACATAGCTGTCTCTCCTCTACAACAAAGAAAGATCATAAAACAAACAAACACACACACATACACATATACACACAGAGATATGTACGACGGGATTCCACACAATTTCCGTCAATGAAATTCACTCACAATGCAGTGGTCGGCTCGAGGCTAGAAAAGAAGACACACTTGCCCAAGCTACTGTGCAGTGAGGATGAATCCGAAACCATGTGGCCGCAAAGCGAGCTTCTTAATCACACAGCCATGCCTGCGCATATGGGCACTTTTTTCATTTGTATCATTCACTTTAGTTCCTCTTGGACATTTTACAATACAGATATCCCAAGCCTATCTCAGAGATTCACTTGATCTCTCTAAGAATATATTCTGTATGAAGTAGGATTATCAAATTAAGCCTCTTCTAATTCAGAATTTTCTAAGACAACAGTGAATTAGAAATAGGCAAAATAGGCTGTAATATGTAGTGGTTCCCAAAGCTTTTCAGGCAGCCGCCCCTTTGGTTCTAAGGCCACATTCCTAGTGCACCCCCACCCACTCACCACCACATACATAGACCATTTTCTGCAGCAAATTCAAAACAACAGTATTTCACAAAACTTTACCTAATTAACCCTTTATTTTGTTTTTCTTTTTTACATCGATTGCTCCATTTTGGTCACCCATTATCACCCCATTTTTCTCCAACGCCCCCTCCCCCGGATTTTTCCATCGTCTCTAGGGGGCGGTGCCGCCCACTTTGGGAACCACTGGGCTGTATAATTTGCGCTAAAGGTTTGACCGATCATGGACTTCTAGAATATTTTAGACGTCCAATACGGCTGATCAAATCAGTAGTTGCTGTATCAAATAGTCTGGTTTAAAACTAGTCAGTATGGATTGTGGCCATGCTGGAGACGTAAGCCAACCAACACTGGTTGTCAAGCAGTTGTGAGGAACAGCGTAAAAGAAACAAAACAACTGGCATTCCGTCGGTTGCGACGATGAACGTTTCAGCTGATCCAATCAACAGAAAAGCCTGCTCGTGAAATTAAGGTGCAAGTGGCTGAGCACTCCACAGACACGCGAACCCTTAAATTAGTTCTTAGGGAGATTCAGTGTGACATAGAATGTGACAAGGCTGGCCCTTTTAATTACAGGTGCAACTCATTTTTTCCCGTTGAGTGAAATGAAGCGTCTTGTTCAAGGACACAATGAACTGTTGGGAATCGAGCTCACAGCCTTACAATCACGAGCAACCAGACCCGTTAATATTGTCCTTTAAGATGAGTGATACATACTGGCTTCAAATTTTGGCACAAAGTCCGCAATTTTGGGAGAAGGGATAAGTGGATTAGTTCGACCCCAGTGTTGAACTGGTATGTATTTTATTGACTCCGAAAGGGATGAAAGGAAAAGTCAATTTTGGCGAAATTTGAACTCAGAAGTTAAAGCCAGGCGAAATGCCGATACGCATTTTTTTCCGGCGTGCTAAGGATACTTTTCTACTGTAGGCACAAGACCTGAAATTTGGGGCACGGGGATAGTCGATTGCATCGACCCCAGTACGCAGCTGGTACTTAATTTATCGACTCCGAAAGGATGAAAGGCGAAGTCGACCTCAGCGGAATTTTGAACTAAAAACGTCTTTAAGACGGACGAAGTGCCGCTACGCATTCTTCCGGTGCGCTAACGATTCTGCCAACACGCTGCCTTGTTCATGGTCGTAATAATACCTCATGTGGAGGCGCAATGGCCCAGTGGTTAAGGCAGCGGACTCGGGGTTGTGGGATCGCGGTTTCGATCCCAGACTGGGCGTTGTGAGTGTTTATTGAGCGAAAACACCTAAAGTTCCACGAGGCTCCGGCAGTGGGTAGTGGCGGACCCTGCTGTACTCTTTCACCACAACTTTCTCTCATGCTTTCTTCCTGTTTCTGTTGTACTTGTATTTCAAAGGGCCAGCCTTGTCACACTCTGTGTCTCGCTGAACCTCCCCGAGATCTACGTATACACGTGTCTGTGGAGTGCTCAGCCACTTACACGTTAATTTCACGAGCAGACTGTTCCGTTGATCGGATCAACTGGAACCCTCGTCGTCGCAACCGACGGAGTGCCACACGATACCATGTGCAGTAGAATATTTTGACATTAAGAATGCTGTTGATAGGAAGTGGCAATGATAATTCGTTTTTATTGAAGAGAAATCAGTGAAATGATGGTTCGTTCATATTCAATAGTTTATATTAAAACACCTGCAAGTGATTCGTTTGACTTATTTGAAGCATTGGACAGCGGCCATACTGTGGCAGCACCTTGAAGTGTTTAGTCGAACAAATCAACTTTTTTTATTTTTTTTTTTGCGAAACGTTAGATTACAGGGATATAAACAAACCAACACCAGTTGTCTAGTAGCAGCGGGGAGGAAACAACCGTAGACAAGAGACACACTCAATATACACACAGGTACAATCTCTCTCACACACACATATGTATTTACGACTGACTTCGGTACAGTTTCCGCGTACCAAGCTCAATCACAACGTATTGTCGGTCCGGTGCTATAGTAAAAGACACTTGTCTAAGGTGCCGCGCAGTGAGATCGAGCCCATAACTACGTGGTTGCAATGCGAGCTTCATAACCACCCAGTCATGACTACGCCCATAAGAATCTTGCCATCAATATAAAACTGTTAACACTTTTCTGAGAAAATATCTCCGAGTGTGACGACGTGAGTGCTTCTACGCGCTCGAAAGAATTGCTTGAGTTAACATTCTATCATCTTAAGGTAGGGATGAGCACCGGATAATGCAATGTTGAATACATTTGCCTAGAGATTGGATTGTTTGTGCTGGAAAGAGAGTCTAATGAATTTCGAATAACTGCTTGTATACCAGACCTCTGTTCGATCAGAGGTTAATCAATAACAAATATTCGAATATATTTGATTTGTAACACTGACGCAAAACCCACGCATTTTGTGGGGAGGAATAAGATTATATCTGATTTCAGTTCAGTTTTGCTTTAGTTTTCGAGCGTGAGATGATGAAAGGTATAGGTAATCTCGGTGGGATTTCCAACTCTAGACGTAAAGGGTCGTATCTAAATACCACAAGGTATTTTGTCCGAATATTTGACATTAGTTTATCAGATTTGGCTTTCTTAGTACATCGCATTAACAACATCCATGTTATTAAATTAGTTATAACTATACAAATAATCTCGTAGTTGTCTTTGGACTCCATGTAAACTCTGAAGTAAAGTATCTGACAATTTATTGATTTAACAAGCGATTCGGTACACGAACCACAGAACTCAGCAGGTTTCGCGGAGATATAAGGAAATATAGAATTATTGAACGGAATCTTCCCGTAGAAACAGTAAAGGAAAAATTTTGTTTAGTGTTTTAAGGCATTTTACAACTGCTTCCTGTCGTATAATATCGGTCTACGAATAAAATATTGTCCTCAGCATCGATTTTTAGTTAAAGACACGATACTGCAAACGTTGTGTATAACGACGTGAAGCGAGGTTGCAAGATATATCATGTTATTTAGTCGGTGTATCAATATTGGATCTTTGATGTAACAATAGTTTTTATGATAATTATATCCACAACAGACGATGATATAAAATACGAAGCCGTACCATTTATTTGGCACAGCTTGCTGATCATGAATTGATACAGAAAAGTTTCACATACATAAATTACCGATTGCTATGCAAATATACGTATACACATTCAGCTACTTCAGCTATTACAAGCGTTCATTTTTCCTTTCCTTCTATTAATCTACAGTTCTTGGTTGCAGCTTCTTACTGTTCTTTCGTGCATTTTCGATCTATCTTCTCCTTTATTTTTAACTCATACTTTACGATTATTTAAAAATTTTTCTTTTTCTCTGAGTATCTCGTTTCCGATTTTCAGACGACTGATCTGATAATGAATAAGTTTTTTTTCTTTTATACATTACAGTTAGATTAGTTCAGATCACGAATATTGAAAACAATTTGGCAGAAATTACTTGTCCCACATTCGGTCATATCACAGTGTGTAAACAAATAACACCACTTACAACAAATATAAAAATTACTTTATAAAAGTTTATAACGATTCAAACATGTCCTTGGCTGAGGTGGATCACCATCGAAAAGTCTTTGAACGACTTTAAGGCAAATTCCAATGTAACCACGCGTGCAACTTATTATTGATAGACGAATGAGAGAGGGACATTTGAATAATTTGTGACAACGCAAGTCCAGAGACAATTCCTTGCTTTCAGTCCCAACAGACAACCAGTGTCCGACCTGCAACAGAGTCGTTCGAGCACTCATCGGACAAATTGGCCACGGCCGGACACACTGTGCCCTGCCTTCGGACACACCGTGCTTTGGTCATCGTCGACAACGACGGACGAACTAATAATAAGATAAGCTTGTTTGAACATATATAACTTAAACTATCTTAGAGTTTTCCTACGACTGCTGTCAGAACTTTTCCACAGGAGTTCACCTTAGCTAGAAATATGGCTCAATAGGAAATTGTACAAATTATGAATTTTAATGAATTAATACTTTTAATAGACGTTTGTAAATGGTTACAATCGTTTTTCATGTATACATCGTACTATTAATATATATTTACATATAAATTTTGGAGATATCTTATATCTTTTGTTTCAGTCATTAGACTGCGGCCATGCTGGGGCATCACCTTGAAGAATTTTAGTCGAACGAATCGATCCTAGTACTTAATATTTTGGTTTGTAAAGTCTGGTACTTATTCTATCGGTCTCTTCTTGCCGAACGGTTAAGTTCACTCAAGCATGACAGTTCTTTTACATGCTGAGATTAAATATTGCTAGCATCAACTTTATCTTACATCGTTCTCGGTTATAGGAAATAAAATTTAATCAACTCACAAGTCGATATAATCGACCACAAACTTGCCGCAAAATGTGTTTTCTGAACAATATAGAGAATTACTTTGAAAAGCAGGAACTCTTTATATTTAAAGTTTTATTTAAGTAAACCGTTGTCGCTGAAGGTAATATTATAACAAAAGTACATTTCATAGAATTTGTGTCGGTTACTACACAAGATTATTGTTGTATCTTAAATTAAAAGCAATTTACCATTAAATCGAATCTGCGATGTAGTCTTGATTTCCCGTTGCAGTCATTTTATCTCACTTATCTTTGTAGTTTCATTCAGAATGGCATGCATGTCACACAATCAAACGTTTCCCTTTCTAACGGTAGCGTCTTCTGTATAGGTAAGAAACCAATATTGGAAGATTAGTGCTTAAGGCTAGCATTAATGAATTTTAGGTTTTAGAAAGATAAATTCCTCCTCTTCGACATCTCTTCGCCATGCCAATGAAGTAGGTCGTGTCAATTGAATGGAACGCCTGGTCGAGAAAAGGTTCTTTAGAGAATGTTATAGATTCAATATATCTGATTAGTTATGTAATCACCGAAGTAAATTGTCTGATCTACAACTGGACAGCAGGCTGTGTCACACACACACACACACGCACACACACACACACACACACACACAGACACACACACACACACACACACACACACATACGCGTAGGACTGGGTGTGTGGTAAGAAGCCTGCTTCCTAACCCAAACACATGGTTCCGGGTTCAGCCCCCCTGCGTGACAAGTGTCTTCTACTATAGCCTCGGGCTGACCAAACCCTTACGAGTGGATTTGGTAGACGGAAACTGAAAGAAGCCCATCGCATGTATGTTTGTATGTACTTGTGTATGTTAGACGCCTCACCATTGCTTGACAACCGATGCTGGTGTGTTTACGTCCCCGTTAGCTAGCGATTCGGTAAAAGAAACCGATAGAATAAGTACTAGGCTTACAAAAAATAAGTCCTGGGGTCGATTTGTTCGACTAAAAGGCGGTGCTCCAGCATGGCCGCAGTCAAATGACTGAAACATGTAAAAGAATAAAACAATTATATATATATATATATATATATATATATATATATATATATATATATATATATATATATATATATATATACACACACACACAAACACAGTAATATCGACATGAGAGAATGAGCGGCGCTTAACACCGCATTGTATAGATATATATTCTTTATTTGTGGGTTAACAAGGCCACCAATGGTTTCATGTAGGGAAAAATCTCTCAACAATTATCAAGCCTTCCACATGGGAGCCTTGGTAATATAACACACACACTCTCTCTCTCACACACACACACAAACACACATACACACATACTTCCTTATTCCTCTATCACCCCCTTCCTTTCATCACGCGCGTACACAAACATACTTATTTTGCAATGAATTACTTACTGCGGAGAGACATTTTGAACACCCTGTATATGCCCACTCACCAACCTGCGTATTTGTTTATTTACCGCTCTATCAATTCATCTATCCGCCAAGGTATACAATTACTTATCTATCAGCACATTTGTTTTATCGTTCTCCTTCTCTTCTCCCTACATTTCTTTCTACATATAAACATACATATCAATATAAACACAGGCGTATACGGCTACAAAAATTACGCACATGAACAGGTGTAAGTATTAGCCGTAAATATACGTTTTATATACAAACGTCCACACACATACACACAATATATGCATTGAGACATATATAAACACAAATATAAACACATGCATATATATACACACACATATAGGTACACACACAAGTACATATGTATGTATGCACGTGGCTTAGTTGTTAGGGTTTTCGGCTCACGGTCGTAAGGTCATGGGTTCGGTTCTCGGCGGCGCGTTCTGTCCTTGAGCAAGGTACTTTATTTCTCATTGCTCCAGTGCACTCAGATGGCAAAATGAGTTGTACCTGTAATTAAAAGGCTTAGACTTGTCGCATTCGGTGTCACGCTGAAACTTCCTGAGAAATACATTAAGGGTACGGGTGTCTGTGGAGTGCTCAACTACCTGCACCTTAATTTCGCGAGCAGGCTATTCTGTTGATTGGGTCAACTGGACACTCGTCGTCGTAACCGACGGAGTGCTTCCTGCATACAGTTATACACATACATAGGTTAAAAACAATGGAGCACTCGAATGTCACGTGGTATTTATAGATCTTTCCTTTAAACCACATTCTGCGTTTCAGTTCTTTAACATCAGGTAAGCTCCAATCGAGGCCTGTTGCACGAAGTTAGTAGCAGCGTCGATGATCTCAATCAACGTTTTACATATTGAATATTTCGATGATAAAAGTATGATTTATAAATGATTCTTACTGTCACTTCTAGCAGTACCTCATGCTCAGAGTTGATGGGTTTGGAACAAGAATGTTTGTTATAAACGCAATTTTATAATAATATAAGAGAACTGCGAAAAGCAATGTAATTTATCCAGAGAACAAACACCAAAAAACAAACATGAAAACCAATATAAGGCTAGTGAAACTGTTTATCAGGTATTTATTTGAAATGATATTTTCGAATTCCCTATTTGGTCTTAAATGTATACCTAAATTATGCCAACGTTTTTCTGTGGAGATATATTACCACACATAAACATAAAACAGCTATTATAATTCAATGAAGAGATAAATAATGTTAGTTTAAATATTTCATGTATCTTTTTTTTTTATCAATGTTAGTAGTTGTATGCTTTCAACAAATAATTATTTATTTTTTACGGTGAGATACTATAAAAGTGTCTTCGATGAAAGGCTGTAGGAAAGAATCTACTATAAAACTTAGCTGAAATATTACAGAGATATTATCACGTAATGTATTGTTGAAATGTCAAGAAAACTGGAATTATATTTTACGGAAATATCTCAGGAGAAAACATTGTTTTGAATAATACTCGACAAGAATGGGCTGCCTAGAAGTGAAGGTGGAGCACTTATAGACATCTTAGAGACCTCGCTATAACATTGGAGGTGGAGGGGATGAATTGGATCCTCGTTCTTGAGATGGGATCAGATTAGGCATCATATCTAACTGGTGTTATTTACCGCTCCTCTTAATGCTAGAACCATCATCGTCGTCGACGTCATCATCATCATACGTTTGTTTTCCACGGTGTTATAAGATGGATGGTTCATCAAGATCCAACAGGTCAGTCAGTGGTCTTGCTCCAATATATCAGATTTGGCGTGGTGCCTACAGGTGGATAACATCCCTGACAGCATCTCCTATACAGAGTCTACAAGGTGCAATGTTTTCGAGACACCTACTCTGGTAAAGTCTCTCTGTAACTTGCGTGATGAAAGTAAGAGATATCGGGAGAAGATGTATCAGGTATAGATATTGAGAAGTTAAAGTATGATAGGAGGAACACGTTCATTGTTCGCAGAGGGTGATAGGGAGGTGCAATGGCCCAGTGGTTAGGGCAGCGGACTCGCGGTCGGAGGATCGCGGTTTCGATTCACAGAACGGGCGTTGTGTGTATTTATTGAGCAAAAATACCTTAAAGCTCCACGAGGCTCCAGCAGGGGGTGGTGGCGACCTCCGTTGTACTCTTTCGCCCCAACTTTCTCTCGCTCTTTCTTCCTGTTTCTTGAGTAAAGCTGCGATAGACTGGCGTCCCGTCCATAGAGACCGGGAAACCGGGCCCATATTAGAAGACAGGCCATTGTTGGAACATAGGTGCACTATCACCGACTCTGCATTGGTAATTTTACTATCTAAATACCTGATCCTTTCGTATCCTGAAAATGTATATGAAGACCGAGGCTGGTCGTATTCGATGATGTAATCGAGTTACAAGCAATATTTTGGACCACCAAGCCTCCAGAAACAGCTGTTGGATTCGTAAAACTCCTACTCAACCCCCTCAATTCCTGATATCATTTCCGTTCTGTGTAAGTGGGTCCTTTATGTATTTGCTTTGCAAGATTCTAGATGTGAAATCGTGGACTGAAACAGATATTGTTATATTTGGGGTTGGCCATTTTGCCAATAAACATACGAACGATTTATTTGATCTTCACTTTGTTGCTATTATTGGTCTATTTGTCAGAGTTCTTTCATCATACGTTCTGTGACCTATGCAATAACCATCTGTTCTTCGTGTCTCCTCTTCTCTTTGGTTTTCTCCTGTCTATTACATCTTGTCTTTCTAACGTATGAAGATTTGAAGAAAAGGTGACACGAAAAACATATAAAAGAGGTCACAGAATGTATGACGAAAGATCTCTGACAACTAAACTAATAATAATAACAATACTAAAGTGAAGATCAAATAGATAGTGCGTTTGTTTATTGGCAAAATGACCGTCCCCAACTCTAACAATACATATATATATAATATATGGAAAAGGAAACTGAATAATTGGTTTTGGTTATTCATTGACAGATTTCTTTAACAAAGATTCGCCCAAATGTATTTGTATTCCGAGTGCTTGGAGTCACAGACACTTTAGAATGAATAGATATACAATCATCATGGACAGAAAAGTAAATCTCATGATAGAAGGTGAATTATCGACAACAAATTTACGAAACAAAAATATTTTCTTTTGGCAGTGATTGTGAATCTATTTGTCAAGAAAAGTATTTGGAATCGATAATCTGAGCATAATGCTTCGGCTGAAATCTGGTTCCAGCGATTGATTTACTTATCCAGAGATATAATATACTTTGGGCGAAATAAAATCCATTTGAAAACATAGAGTCATTGAATCTCTACAAGATTCTTTCAGTTCATAAATAAAAACATGGAGGAAGAAATTATATAAAGTAAAATTAAATAGAATCCATATACTATTTCTTGTTACTTTTATCAGTATCATCATCAGCTTAATATAAAAATCAACGAAAAACTAAGATAAAAAAAACAAAAATATTTCTGTTGGACTGAATCCATTAACTGACAAATATTATGCGCGTTGCTTTTAATATACGAGAAAGACTAATGAATTAGTTTTGATGAATGGGCAGTTAGTTTGCCAAGCGAGCTGGCAATGCGTTTTGCCATAGATGTAAAGGTAATTGATATCCTTTCTAAGAAATGTATATATTTTGTCTGGATAAATGTAAAAGCTGACCTACAAAGAGTAAATAAGCAAGCATATAATTTGTAAGTTAAAAGCTACACAGAAAATTAAAGCGATCGATGATTGTATTAGCAGCAAGAGTCATAATTTAAAATGTGTTTCTAGGTATACTTTTGCTGAAATTACTTCCGTTCTTATGAAAGTGTACAAAAATAAAGAACACACTGGCATATATATATATATATATATATATATATATATATATATATATATATATATATATATATATATATATATATATATATATATATATATATATATGTGTGTGTGTGTGTGTATGTATATATATATATATGTGTATGTATATATATATGTGTATGTATATATATATATATATATAAGTATGTATATATATATATATATAAATATGTATATATATATATATAAATATGTATATATATATATATATATATATATATATATATATATATATATATATATTATATATATATATATATATATAAATATGTATATATATATATATATATAAATATGTATATATATATATATATATATATATATATATATAAATATGTATATATATATATATATTATATATATATATATATAATATGTATATATATATATATATATATATATATATATATATGTATATATATATATAT
>NC_142928.1:10418601-10476696 GCF_046866305.1 Octopus bimaculoides | reverse complement strand
ATATATATTAATATATATACAAATATATATATATATATATACATATATATATAGTAATACATATATAATATATATATACTTATATTATATGTATATATCTATATGATATATATATATATATTGTATATATATATATATGTATATATATATATATGTATATATATATATGTATATATATATATATATATGTATATATATATATATATATGTATATATATATATGTATATATATATATATATATATATATATGTATATATATATATATCTATATATATATATATATGTACATGAATGTACAGATGCATGTATATATGTATATGTATGTACAGATGCATGTATATATGTATATGTATGTACAGATGCATGTATATATGTATATGTATGTACAGATGCATGTATATATGTATATGTATGTATAGATGCATGTATATATGTATATGTATGTATGCATGAATGTGTGTATGTATACACACATATATGCATGTATATATGTACGTATGTGTGTATGTATGTATGAATGTATGTATGTACGTTTCTTAAAGACAGTATATTCTGACCGGGGAAAATTTTTCGCACAAAATATATTTTCTCAAATTTGAATGATTTTGAGAGAATATAGTATTTTATCTAGAAGTTATATTAAAGAGGCCAAATAAAAGAGAAAGATGTCAACAGTTGTAACATTAATTATCGAAGGCCTGACTCACTAACCATCACATCTCAGTCTAATTTTTATTCATTGTAAATTTCAGAGTTCTTTTCTTTGTCCCACTTAATAAAAGTTAACATGAACACTAATAATATTTCTCTTCTCATTGCGTGTGTAATTTCATTTAATCAAACCTCATTTTTGCCTCACTCTATTAAGTATCATGTTTAGCTTTGCAGTTTTTGCTCTCCTAAAAACTTCAGAGGATCCTTCATTCTATGAAACACAAGCACAGACCACATTTTAGCATTGCTGAAAAGTTGGAAGGCCCCCATAAACACATAAGCATTTTGTCTCATTGAAAAACGTAGGCAATCCAAGGAGCTATATTTACTAATCAGCCATTGCAGCAGGCATTCCCTCACTTCTGTTACTATAAATAGTTCAGCTTCCATAAAATAATAAACTTAGAAATACTCCCTTTCAAACCAACAAACTGTAACCATTTCCTTTACTATTATCATCTTTACATTCTTTTCATTCCACACCGTTCTCCTTCGAACCAATATATATATATATATATCACAACGTAACCTCGTGTATATCGTTGGTGATCTTTTCTTCCTCCGTCTTCCCTTTTTTGGACTTTCCTATGTTTCCGACGAAGAGCTCCGCTCGAAACGTCAAATTCTCTTTCTTTCCTTTCCTGAGCATCCAGTAACACAATATCTGTATCACGTCGTCGCGCTGTTGTTTTTTGTTGTTTTTTTGTCGTTTTTCTTTTTTCTTTTTTGAAGTCACTATATATATATATATATATATATATATATATATATATATATATATATGTATATATACACTTCTCTAATGTCATAACTGTAATTTATTTCCGGATTTCTCCTGTTCAAACCAGCTAGATGTATCGACATCTCTTCTCGTTATCGCCTTTTGTATCTTAGTTCCTAATCACGGCACTAAAAACTTCTGCCATTCGTTCATCTGCAAAACTGTAATCAGCTGAAGCTGTTTTTTATTCTCCTACATTTACGTCCCTGCATAAGCTCCCGCAGAATATCAAAATGAATACCGCCCATACTATCGTAGAATGTACTAAAGACACATTGGGACATGACGCGTATCTTTGGGATAAATGTTAAATTATTTCGTTAATTATTTAAGCGTTTTTATTTATTTTGGAGTTGAAAATATAAAATGTCTTGAAGATCTTTAAGATCATAGAATTCTGTAGTATTGAATAATATCAACTGGTGCGTCTTTAAATGACGTATTATTCGTGATCAGAAATAACTAGCCTAGCATTACAATACATTATTTCTTGTTGCATTTATGTCAGTCTGGCTATGTATGTATGTATGTATCTATGTATGTATGTATGTGCGCGTATATATATACATATAAGTCCTGAGGTCGATTTCCTCGACTAAAGGCGGAGCTCCAGCATGGCCGCAGTCAAATGACTGAAACAAGTAAAAGAGTAAGAGTATATATGCATACGTACATGCATACATACACACACATTTATATATATATACACACGTACATACACATATGCAACGAGTGTGTATATATGGGTAAGCATATAATATATGCGAATACACAGAAGAAGAAAAAAGACACTCATGACAGACACGCCCATAATATAAACTAAAGTCCGAATTTATGGATCAAATACTTTTCAAGTAAATGTCAAACCCTTCCAGTTCTCAAGATGTAACAAAAAGTCAAATTTGCAGAGGAATTTCAAGAGAGTAACAATAAACTGCAAGAATACGAAGGGTAATAGAGTTGTGTACGTCGTAAGTGTCAAGTGATGTTCAAGTAGGATCATCTTGAAAAATGACATCGCTTGATTGTTGCGTTTTGTTTTTTGTTCTTTATATAGAGACGAGTGACTTAAAAATAGTGATTTAGAATTACCATCATAACAGATATATATCTAAATACCATTGCACACACACAACAAATCATCGTTAAATGCAACGTTTGTATTTTTAGTGACACTTCATTTTGATCGCTATCTCTTCCAGTGGTGCTCTGGTTTCAAAAGTAAAGTGTTTCTTTTAATAATATGATGTAACTAGCGCTTGCAAGAAGCGATGAGTCAAAGTTCGAACACACACACGCGCACACACACAGAGTAAGAAAAAGGGAAGAGGAGAATTTTGATTATTCCCACGTGCTGAGTTATAATGCAAAAAAAAAAAATATATAAAAAAATAAAAGATAAAACGATCACCAATTATCTCCCCTTAGATTGTTCTATTTGGTTTTTCATTCATTCACTAACTTCCCCACACACAATATGGATTAAAATCTTCTTAAGAAAATACGAAATTCCAATAATTTCAATGTCATGATTAGCGAAAGCGAAACCTATCGACAAACACAATGCTCTTTCAATTATAAAATATATCAAAAAAATATATTAAAACTATGTAAACTGTGTGCATTTTATTTCTTTCTTTATATATATATAGACACAGACATAGAGAAACATAGATATACGCATGTGTGTGTGTATCAGATCACTAGATTTCTAAGAGGTCGTGTGTGAATAAATTGTAAATAAGCTTAGAGTTGCTTATTTTATATGCATGTATTTTATTGCACTCTTCAAATAAATCCAATTCGCATATATTGACTATAAGGTACTATTAATCTATCAAATCAATTATCTAGGTAAATCGCTCTCTCTTTCCCTCCCTTTGTGTGTGTGTGTGTGTATGTGTGTGCATATATATACATATATATATATATATATATATTGATAGAAAGGACAACAAAAGAAAGAGACCTCGATATTATGTAAATAGAGGAATTTATCTGTACAAATATGTGACATTTATTCGGTACCCACTTATTCGGAGTTTTATCATGGCTACCGAATAAGTCACATATTTTTACAGATATATGTATATATATATATATATATATATATATATATATATATATATATATATATATATATATGTATGTATATATATATATATGTGTGTGTGTGTGTGTGTGTCTGCGTATATATATGCGTATATATATATATATATATATATATATATATATATATATATATATATATATATAGTTGAAATTTACAGAAAAACAAAAGACGAAAACAGGTGTATAAACAACAAGCAGGTGTATTAGTTTAACGCTCAGGAAGGTGAGAAAGTCTTTTACGTTTCGAGCCTACGCTCTTCAGCAGGAAGGAACACGAGGAAATAAACCAAAGAGAGAATAAAAAAAACTTGTGGAGTTAGCGGTCAGTCATGGCGCTAGATATATAGCATTCAACACAAATATGAGTGAAAACAAGAGGGTAAGGGTATTGTCGAAACACATGTTACATAATTTGTTTTACTAGAAACTGAAAACTTTACTAATCCTTACACTAAGTTTCTCGCATCCAATATTCAGAAGAGTAAAACAAAATAAGCATATTTATAATTTTGAATGCGATTGGATGTTAAACATTCCCTAACATTCATTCGATTCTGATGAGATAAGCATAAATAAAGTGGGATGGGGTGAAACCGAGTTTCTAAGTGTCTTCTGCTGCACAAGAATGGAATACAGCTACAAAAAAAAAAAATACAAAAAAAAGATCACTTATAAATAATACAAAACGCCAATGTAACCTCCACGACTTTGAATCATAAGCAATAAAATTTACATAAAGTGTGCCTTGAATATGTTTCAAGGGAGAAAACCATGTATGTATAACGCCGTTTCATGCACACATAGTCAATCATTCGCTCTCATATGTATGTGCGTGTGTGTGTGTGTGTGTGCATGTGAATATATATGCATACACAAAAGTAAATTTATGTTGACACACATGTACGCATACATCAAGATGCATAGAAAGACACACATTAATATTTGAACACCCATATACACATACAGATGCATGCATATATATATACATATGTATGTATACACATATACTATTATATATATATATATACATACATATGTATGTATACACACAAACCATTATATACATATATATATGCATACATATGTATGTATACACATACATTATATATACATGCATATATATTTATGTATACACACATACATTATATATATATATTTGTGCAGAGACGGGTATAGATACACGGAAAAACATGCAGTAATGTGAGCACGTGCGCAATATATACATAGCTACAGAATATGAGTATGTTAAAAGGAGAACAATAAAATAAAAGTTGGTTCGATTGCAAAAAAGCCATATTTCATTAAAAGCATTGAGCAATGCGAAAAATCGGAAATGCAGGCATGCTATATATGAAGTGGAGATTAGGAAGAAGGAAAGACTCTAAAAGATAAATAATAGCAGAAAGAAAGGAAAGGAGAAAAATCAGGAAGAAGTATATGTAATATAAAGATATCTATTTACTTATATATATATATATATATATATATATATATATATATATTTGCATGTACATGTGCGTACGTATTGACGTACATGTAGGCTCTCTTGCACGAGAATGCTCATGCATAGAAATACAGATACACATACCACACACATATGCACACTATGTATAAATATATGTCATGTACATTGCATACACGGAAGCTCCTCAAAAAAGGTTAGAAAAGCTTTAAAAAATGATGCTGTCTTACAGAATCAATATCCAATCAACGCTCAGAACATGCATTAAGGTGATTTATAAAAGACCAAAAGCTATTTTAGTGTCTGTCTGCATTATGTGAGAAGTTCTGATCTCAGATTCAAATCATTAGAACCTAGTTGCAGGATATGCATCTTCTCACTTTAGCACAAATTGCAACGGAGTCTAGAATCGTATTCCAGTATTTTCCGTATTTCCCTGTATTTTTCATGTAGTTTACTTACGTAAGAGTGGAGGCGTAATGGCCCAGCGGTTAGGACAGCGGACTCGCGGTCATAGGATTGCGGTTTCGATTCCCAGACCGGGCGCTGTGAGTGTTTATTGAGCGAAAACACCTAAAGCTCCACGAGGCTCCGGCAGGGGATGGTGGCGAACCCTGCTGTACTCTTTCACTACAACTTTCTCTCACTCTTACTTCCTGTTTCTGTTGTGCCTGTAATTCAAAGGGCCAAACTTGTCACACTCTGTCACGCTGAATACCCCCGAGAACTACGTTAAGGGTACACGTGTCTCTGGAGTGCTCAGCCACTTGAACGTTAATTTCACGAGCAGGCTGTTCCGTTGATCGGATCAACTGGAATCCTCGTCGTTGGAAGCGACGGAGTGCCAGCAACAACTTACGTAAGATTATGAAAACTCGCTATTTTGTGCATACTAACACTATTGTTCTAAGATCGAATATGATGAAAGAATTATTGAAGTTGTCAGCACCCTTACACATAGACATATACGCACACGCACACATTCTCGCGCACGCGTATATCATATAAATGTTAAATAGGAATTATTTGAAAAGATAGTTTCAAATAATAACGGAATGGTTACTGATTTGGAGACTCTTTAATGAGAGTAGAGTAAAGTTTATTGTAAGTTTTCCGTTGACTGAGAGTGTACACGCGCATTATTTTAATGACCCCCGAGGAATCTACTAAAATTAGTGGCTCATAGACAACCACTCAGTTCTGAGAGCACTGCTTTTAATAGTAGAAACAACTGTAAGCTAATGAAACCGATTACGTAGCTCCTGTTCTTTTGTCATTTATTAACAAATATTATGCTTTGCATTCGGCTAACGCTCTACTCTAGAGCAGATGTATATTGAGTTTTAACAATTGGTTATTTGTACCGCTCTGCGTTAGCAAAATCATAAAATGCTATCTGTCCACCCGTCCATCTACCTACCTACCTCTCTCTCTCTCTCTCTCTCTCTCTCTCTCTCTCTCTCTCTCTATGTAATACCTTAGATGAGCAGGAACAAACTTATTGTGTTAGGCGGAGAGCTGGTAGAAATGTTAGCACGCCGGGCGAAATGCTTAGTGGTATTTCGTCTGCCGTTACATTCTTAGTTCGAATTCCGCCGAGGTCCACTTTGCCTTTCATTTTTTAGATGTCGATAAATTAAGTACCAGTTACGCACTGGGGTCGATGTAATCGACTTAATCCCTTTGTCTGTCCTTGTTTGTCCTCTCTATGTTTAGCCCCTTGTGGGCAATAAAGAAATAAGGAACAAATTAATTGTGTTAGTAATGCTGTCAAAGGTAATTGTTAGATGATTTACTATAAACCTGTGTGAATAAACTCGTCAAAAATACAGAAAACCTGTCTGACAGAAGAGTCTGGTGCGATAATATATGCAACAGGAACCAGATGAGAGTCTGTTAAGACAGAAGCTAAGGCGGTATATGGTATGAGCGTTTGAAACGGGGTGACCTTTATTTGTAGGAAACGGGTTAGGAAGGTACGTAACACGATGATAAGGGAAGATGGAGGATTTTAAAGAAAAGGACGGATAATTTTTGAATTAGTATAATACTTTCTACTATAGGTACAAAACCTGAAATTTTAGGGGAGGATCATTGTCTATTATATCGACCCCTGTGCTCAACTGTTACTTATTTTATCGTTCGCGAAAGGATGAAAGGTGAAGACGACTTCGGCAGAATTTGAACTTTGAGCGTAAAACCGGAAGAAATACCGTGAAGCTTATTTTGTCTGGTGTCCTTACGATTCTGCCAGCTCGGTGCACTGAAGAAGTACAATGGCGTTTCTCCGAGCGATGTCAAGGTTACTAAAGATTTGCGAGAATGCTCTTTCACTTGTTTCAGTCATTTGACTGTGGCCATGCTGGAGCACCGCCTTTAGTCGAGCAAATCGACCCCAGGACTTATCTTTTGTAAGTCTAGCACTTGTTCTATCGGCCTCTTTTGCCGAACCGCTAAGTTACGGGGACGTTAACACACCAGCATCGGTTGTCAAGCGATGTTGGCGGTGAGGGGGGACAAACACACATACATATATATATATACATATATATATATACATATATACCACGGGCTTCTTTCAGTTTCCGTCGGCCCGAGGCTATAGTAAAAGACACTTGCCCAAGGCGCCACGCAGTGGGACTGAACCCGAAACCATGTGGTTGGTAAGCAAGCTACTTACCACACAGCCACTCCTACACCTATACGTACATATCTTAGAAACGCAGATAGTTTAAATGAGAATAAACACTACTCCAAATATTAAACGTTACCCAGTTATTCTGTAAAATGCATGTATAAAACCATATGCTATGTTCCGCTGCTATTGAAGAAAACCAGTCTGAACATCTAAAACCTAATTACTAAACAATCAACCTAGCATTCCAAGGATTCTAGTTTAACACAATAAGAAATCAATAATAATCGTTTACTCTAACACGTATAAAAAAATATTCGTTTTGTCCAAAGAAACAAACATTCGTTTTGTCCAAAGAAACAAACATTTTCTCAGAGATCGGTAATGTTCTGTTGACAGCAAACTCTCATGATACACGCCGTCTACAATGGCGTCGCTAATACATCTGCTTTATCTTTTATCTTTTACTTGTTTCAGTCATTAAACTGCGGTCACGCTGGGGCACCGCCTTGAAGGATTTTAGTTGAACGAATTGATTACAGTACTTTTTCTTTTTTAAGCCCAGTACTTATTCTATCAGTCTTTTCTTGCTGAACCGCTAAGTTACGAGCACGTAAACAAACCAACACCGGTTGTCAAATGGTGGTGGACACACACACACACACACACACACGCATAAATACCATGGGTGTCTTTCAGTTTCCGTCTACCAAATCCACTCACAAGGCTTTGGTGGGCCCGAGGTTATAGTATAAAATACTTGCCTAAAGTGCCACACAATGGAACTGAAGCTAAAACCATCTGGTTGGAAGGAAACTTCTTACTACACGGTTATGCCTGCTCCTATAACAGGAACAGGCTTCTCTCTTGTCTTCACCAATTACCACTATCTTTGTATGAAAGTAAGTTATCGTGAAAATCCGTTTTTCTTTTTTATTGTTGTCCGCTTTTAATATCAACACCTATATCAATCAATCAATCAATAGAGATACAAAAATTCAAATGACTCTGATGTTTCGCTGGCAGCAGCTCGATGGCTGTCATAGTGACTCTGCATTTCGTTTGAATAAAATATTTAGAGCCTTCGTCTGTACTGAGTTCTTTGTCAGTTTATGTTATCAGGTGTTTATGGGTGTGCTTGTAGAACAATGTTCCAGTAATTTATAATGATTGATAGACATCTTGGAAGATTTCATTTGAGATGTCAGGAAGCACCATTTTGGTTTTCTCCTTCAGACGACCAGTCAGTTCTGAAAAACCAGACCGTTCTTTCTCGTATGGCATATTAACATAAAAGCAGAATTCTAAGTTGAAGAATCTCATATATTACCACATTGCAATAATTAAATTTATCTTAGTTCGCTTCAGACAATTATCAAGCAGCTTTTATCTTTTACATGTTTCAGTCATTGAACTCTGACCATGCTGGGGCACCGCATTGGAAAGCTTTTAGGCAAACACATCAACCTCAGTAATTATTTCTAAGTCTGGTATCTCTGATGTCTGATTCTTTTTGCCGGAGGCCTAAACAAACCAACACAGATTGACAGGCGTTAAGAGGAACAAACACAAAAATACACAGACATACTATATAACAGGCTTCTACACAGTTTCCATTTATTAAATTTACT
This sequence comes from Octopus bimaculoides, assembly GCF_046866305.1. NCBI lineage: Eukaryota > Metazoa > Mollusca > Cephalopoda > Octopoda > Octopodidae > Octopus > Octopus bimaculoides. The sequence goes on along the minus strand of NC_142928.1, from coordinate 10,467,360 downwards.
CACAAAGCATTGGTCTACCCGCAGTTATATAGAAGAAATTTTCTCAAGGTGCTGCACCGTGGGTCTGATCCTGATGCCACAATATATATATATATATATATATATATATATATATATATATATTCGTTTTGCAAGATTCTTGATGTGAAATCGTGTGTTGAAACAGATATTATTGTATATGAGGATGGTTATATATATATATGGCACTATATATTTGGTGTTAATTTGATTCAGCTTTGTTTTACATTAATCGTATTTCGGCCAGAGTTCTTTCATCACACTTCTGTGACCTCATCAGTGGTCCTTTGCTTTCTTCTTTCTTATTTGTGTGTCTTTCCTTACTAACAATCAGCCATTTTATATTTTGTATACAAAATACAAAATGGCTGATCGTTAGTAAGGAAAGACGTTCAAACCATCCCCAAATACAGCAATATATATATATATATATAATTAATCAAAGGACATACTAAGTATGTCTACCTGCTTGAAATAACAGCCAAAACCCGTTATTAAATCGCTGGTAATTACTACAGAAATTAAATGAAGGCAAAAATGGTTAAGTCAATCAACTTACGTACATGTGGATTTACATGGACTAGCTTCTGTAAATTGATTATATATATATATATATATATATATATATATATATATATATATATATATATCCCAATTACCTAACCATATGTATGGTTTATCCACTATAAGTTTGCTTCTTTAAACATAGAATGGACGCATAAAGTAAACCTTACCTCTAGATGCTCATTGCCGACTGCCAGACGAAGCGGTGTGCGACCCAGAATGTCATTATAGTCGATATTAAAGTTTGTATTATCCTGAAGGATTCTTTGCACCGTAGGAATGTCTCCGAATTCTGCAGCGTAAATGAATTCTTCCTCCAGTTCAGTTAACTGCAAAAGAAGAAAAATGAAAATTTTGAAGAATACATTATGGCATGTGAATAGATCAATGTAAGACAATACATTATCAGAAACCGCATTACTGAACACACTCAAAATATCGAATATACAATAATGGAATAAAACGCGTGACACTGGTTTTGTTGGACTGTCTATTTAATTTAACTTTATTTTAAAATGATGCAAATTGTATACAAAAGCTAATTCTTTCGTGGAGAAAACTAAAACAGGAACTCATGCTCACACACATATAGGCACATATACCGATGCATGCATTCATTTATGACTATGTATGTTTGTGAGTGAGAGTGTGTGTGTATGTGTATGGATGTATATGATATGTCGTTTCTTCACTTCTTTAGCTTTTTATGTCACAGCTTCCAGGTCACTACCAGATTTCAAAGGATTAGTATAGTTATAAGTCGCTCTGACGTGTGACTTCCTTTTTTTTTTAGCTAAATTTTACCAACAGTGACAGTCACATGAACTATTTTTAGATATTTTAAATATATTTTGAAATCTCTTTCGATATACTATGTATTTGGTATCTTCTTTCGTTGCTTTGGATAATTTTGTTTATTGTAGCGGAGAAAAGGAATAACACACTTTGAGACTTACTTCGTCTGACAGAGAGAGAGAGAAACGTAATGTCTATATAAGTTTCATACATCTATCTATCTATCTATCTATCTATCTATCTATCTATCTATCTATCTATATACAAACACACACACTATCTCTCTCTCTCCCTCTCTCTCTCTCTCTCTCTCTCTCTCTCTCTCACACACACACACACCATGTATATATGCTAATATCAAACAGTAAGAATGAGTGCTCAATATGGCATTGGTGGATAAATATACCTTATTTGTGGGTTAACAAGGGGCTGCCAATGCTCTCATATAAAGAAGGATCGCTTAACATTTATCAAGCCTGCCTCTTCGGAACGCTGGTACTCGTCTCCATTTTGGTGATTTCGAAGTTTCGGCCGACCAAAGCCTTGTAAATGGATTTGGTAGACGGAAACTGAAAGAAACCCGTCGTGTATATGTATATATATATGTATGTATATGTTTGTGTGTCTGTGTTTGTCCCCCCCAAATCGCTTGACAACTGATGCTGGAGTGTTTACGTCCCCGTAACTTAGCGGTTCGGCAAAGAGAACGATAGAATAAGTACTAGGCTTACAAAGAATAAGTCCTGGGGTCGATTTGCTCGACTAAAGGTGGTGCTCCAGCATGGCCGCAGTCAAATGACTGAAACAAGTAAAAGAGTAAAGAGTAAAATGAGAGAATATATGTATGTATTGTGTGTGTCTGTGTGGGTGTGTATACAGGGTGCGTAAGGTATTTGAGGTATTTTGATCATTGCTGCATTTTTTGCTAACTTTGTATAATCTTTGTTTCAGAAAATAATAATGGAAGACCCTTAGCTTACTCAAGAAATGAAGAGGCATGCTGTTACTGTGGTTATAAAGGCTGATCATAGCGATTTAGAAATATCTGGATTTTTAAATCTGCCAGATCTTTCGTCTACGAAGTTTGTAAGAAGTTAGAGACTGAAGATGGAAAGGTATCACCAGTACCAAAGAATAAAAAGCACTCTAAACGTTCTGAAATGATTAGAACACATGAATTTATCCAGCAAGTTCAACAGATCGTTGATTACAACAATCCCAGAAAGTCCAGGAAGTCAATTGCAAAAAATCTCCATGTGTCAGAAGAAGGAACAGTTAGAAATATTGTCAACGAAGACATAAGTCTTATATGATATAAGATAAGTCTTACATGATGAGGAAAGGTCAATTCGTCAGAAAAAGCAAAAGAAAATTACTACATCAGTTCTAAAAGGTTTATAAACAAACTGAAAAAATCCAGCAGAAGATTTGATTTGGTTTTTCTCAAACGAGAAACATTTCGACCAGGATCAAAAAGTTAACAGAAGAAATGACAGTTGGTTATGTGCAGACCCTTCTGAAGTTCCAAGTGTTATGCATACAACATTTCCTACAACTGTCATGGTTTTAGGGGTTGTCAGCAATAAAGGACATGTGATGCCTCCTTACTTCTTTCCACAAGGTCTTAGAGTTTACTCTGCCACCTACATTGTGGCCTTGGAAATAATTGTTAAGTCCTAGATAGACAGTGTATGCAATGGAATGCCATATATGTTTCAGTAAGACTCTGCACTATCACACATGGCTCTAGTGACACAAGAATGGATGGCTGAAAATTTTCATGATCACATAACCCCTAACATTTGGCCTCCTAATTCCCCAGATCTCAATCCATTGGATTATTATATGGGTGCGCTGTTGAGAGAGAGGTCAATGAACACGCCCATAACACCAAAGATTCTTTGAAAGCTGCTATAGTAAGAGTAATGTCCAAAATTAACCAGGGATCACTTGATTTGAGCATGGAGATGATTTAGAGCTCATATAGAAGCAATTGTTGAAGCTGAAGGTGGCTCTATTGAATAACATTATAGAAAAAAGGTTTATTTTTATCCTCATAGCATTTTTTGATAAATAAAGTTATTATATATCTATTCTTTTCTTTTATAAACATAAATCTGTCTTCAAATAACATACACACTCTTTAACCCTATACACATACGGAGGCATGAGTGTTTTATTCATGAATTCTCCCCGTTGTTTAATTACTTAATTAACTATTAAGGTTTTTTGTTTATTATTCACCTTACTCGGAACGTACGTTTAGCGTGGATCTGAAGTCTATTAAGCGCAGTACAATAGGAGCAGTGTGCGTTTCTAAGTACAGCACTGAGACTCGTGGTATATTCAGTCAGGCGCTTGTGATCGTGTATGCAACTGGAATATTAATCCGTCTGTACCTCGGTTTGTACGTATGTGTCTCTCTAATTTTGTTTGGTACACGATTGCTATTTCTTTGACTCGAACTTGGTGCTTTACTATTTAAGTACCTCATTCACTTGAATTTTGAACTCTCATATATATATATATATATGTGTGTGTTTGCCCTGGTTGACTGTTAAGCAATAACGTATAGACAGACTATGTATTGTGTCCGTCTCATTCACCATTACTACAACGGGTAATACTTCGGTAAATTAGTTAACTCACACCATCTGCAAAGTATTAAAACTAAGACAAGAAATGAAGAAATAATAAAACTAAACAAAATGTTCTGAAATATTATTTTCTATTATAACATAATTATACAAGAAGGCAAAATAATAATATATATATATATATATATATATATATATATATATATAAAGCTTTATTTATGTCCTTAAAATCATATTAAATTCTTTGTAAGTTGTTCTTAGCTTTTTTTTAGTTCTTTGTGAATGGAGAGAATGAACGTCGCAGAAAGCACGAATAATCTCCATTCTTATAATGCAGTGCACCACAAAGAGTGGATAGTAAAAGATACGAGTGAACTCAATTTGCACACGTAAAACAGAAAACGATAACAAAAAATCGATTAGCTGGTGAAAAGGCTAGGAAAACATCAATTTTATTTTTTGTCCATACTATGCTCTTTAATTAAAAGCAGTGCCTGTAGAGATAATTCGATTTATTATTAAAAAGAACAGATTGAGTTTTGTTTACGAATCTCTCTCGGATTATATTATTTTGTAAGACATTGGGGTAACGAAAAGAAATCGTTTCTTTGGTTTAAATGATTAAATTAATCATTCAATACTGGATATCTGTCTAACTTGTCAAGTAAAATAAATATTATTGAATGTACACTAACTTACTATTTCTTGACAAGTAAAACTCTGATGAAAATTCTGTAAATTTGACTACGTATTCGGTTCAAATTTTGACACAATCACTAAAGTTTCAGTTCCAAATTGACCAATTAAAAAAAAAAAAAAAAAAAAAAGCTTTACCATTCAGTCTCGTTCCTTTGAACCACCTCATTTTATAATTAGTTAAAATTTCTGATTAATAACAGAATTTTACATTACGAATTCTTTTGATTTGATATGGATTTCAATGATTTAATGAAACTCTGTATATAATTAATACTTACAGGGCACGAGCCCTAACTTTCAAGAAACTGCTACAAAAGCAACAAGACAGGTTTTCTACTATTGGCACAAATTGCTGCTTAATTAGTCTTTTGGTATATCTGACTCCATGTCAGCCCTGATTGGACGAATGTCTGATCATACACTTTTAGGCCATGACATTCTAGCTTGTTTCCAAGAAAAATGTGTCTTAGATTACATTCGTTCTTCATAAGTTTAAGATGCAAATGTTATTTTCGGAAAATTTGCCTAGTAATTTCATTGGTTAAGCAGCCACGCTTCTAGCGGTCAAATGGTTATGACGATGGTACGCCGGGTCTGATTTCATTCCTTCTTACGAAATATTATGCTTGTTTACGGCAAGATTAAATGTAGGAGCTTACAGAATACTCGCCATTTACAGATGTCCTCGTTGCAAATACCCACTAATCGGTAGATCTTTCTATTGAATGGTGCTTATTATTTAGTGTTGTATTGTTTATGTAATGAATACAACTTAAACTATTGTCATAGTATCAAGAGAAAACATTAACACCTGAAGCTAGCTGGCTGTAACTTACCTAAGTAATGTGCTAACGCATCAAAATTGTTTGTTGTTCAGTTATATACCTTTTACGCGGTAATATAGATGTAAATACTTCTACAAAACTTTCTATATACACTCACACACAGACACGCACACACACACACACACACACACACACACACGTGTTGGCGCAAGGATGAGATGTTCGCTTCATTTATTGCTGATATCTTGGGCAAGTGTCTGATATTATCATCTTAAGCCGACCTATACCTTGAGAATGAAAATAGAGAGTAAAAACTGAGGAAGCCGCCATGTATGAAAATATATATGTGTGTGTGTGTGTGTGTGTGGTATGTGAGTGTGTGTGGTATGTGAGTGTGTGTGTGAGTAAGAGACAAAGAGAATTTATAATTATTGAGTCTGTATGGCCAACGTTGTATCATTAAGTAAATTTAGTTATATTTGTACTAACATTTCTCATTATTCATAAGAAGCTGTAGCGTTCTGTACTTTTTTAGAAGGCGAAAAAGGAGTCCCCGCTGAGTCTCTATTGTTAGTTAGAAGTCTCTAATAATAGTTATGAATACATCGGTCCTATTATGTCGGTATTGTCACTTTTACTCTTCACCTAAGACATATACATCTATCTATCTATCTATCTATCTATCTATCTATCTATCTATCTATCTATCTATCTATCTGTCTATCTAACTATCTACCTATCAATCTATCGATATATGTATGAAGGTATATATGTATTTATTAACACACACACACACACACACACATACATATATACATACGTACCTACGTACACACACACGCACATATATATATATATATATATATATATATATAATATGTATATATATATATATATATATATATATATATATATATATATATATAATAGAAATATGTTAAAAAACGAAAACAGAATCTACACGTAGGAATGTAAGGGGGAAAGTAAGAAGGAAAATAAGCGAAAATGCACTTTGGAAATAAAAAAAGTAAAGGCTTTTTATTTAAAGTAACGATAGATATATACAATTAGATGAACTGAGGTAGTAATAAAAGTCATTATTGTGAATTGTTAAAGAGATTCAAAAGCATACCGATTTCGTAAAATTACTGATCACTGCTTTGAATGCACACCGATTATCGAACGCTGTCGGGTCTACTAGTTCCTGAGTAAAAAGATTATGTGTAAGGGAGGTAAGTAGTTCTGGATTTGGTGCAACTAGGGTAGATATAGATCTGTAATGTGAATGGTGTATGGGATGTGTGGGTGGTATTAATTGAAAGGTTAGTAGTGTTCTGTATTAAGTTATGTGTTCATATTGAGTTGTGGAAAGATATTTATTGATGAAAGTTGCCTCTTTATTTATTCTTTGTTGTACTGAGGTTTTCTGCGAACATTATATATATATATATATATATATATATATATATATATATATATATATATATATATATATATAATCAACCGTTTCAAGGTTGTTAGCCCTGTTGAAGTTGGAGTTAGCCTTATACCTTCTGAGGCAGAATTTCATGGCCGGATTCTCTTCTTGCCACCAACTCTTTTAGTAATTTATTACGATATCAAGGAAAGCCAAGATATACAGATTACCCCTCTCAGTGAATGCACAATCACTATTTTACTATATCAGTGGGGACAGATTTCGTCTGAACATGCGGTTGGCAACGCCCAACGAGCATGGTCATTTGTCAGGGCTGGATTGATTTTCGTCTATCTCCGATATGCATTGTGATTGTAAACACAACACGTCACGTCCGTAAGAGATATCTTCGGACGAATATCACTGTAAGTATGCTTTTCGCTACCTACTTACCTTAAATTATTGTTATTGTTATGTCTTCCTTCGCGAGCCATGCCTGGCTCATAAGGGCCAGTTTCACGGTTTCATTGGCGTATAGGTTCCCCACCTGGACGGGACGCCGGACCGTCGCAGGTGAGCTGCTCGATGCAGGAGAAAAGAGTGACAGAAAGTTGTGGTGAAAGAGTCAGCATAGGTTCGCCATTACCTTCTGCAGGAGTCGCGTGGAACTTAGGTGTTTCGTTCATAAACACACACATCGCTCGATCTGAGATTCGAACCCGCGATCCCTCAACCACGAGTCCGCTGCTCTAACTGCTAGGCCATGTGCCTCCACAATTGCATTAAGTATGATGCATAAACGGCATATGTATGCATGTTCTTTTCTGTTTTTAAGTATTCCTCTGAGAAAGGAGCTGGTTTCTAACAAAGATTATAAAGCTCTATCGTTAGAATGGATATAACGAAAACAATGTCACATTTTAATCAAGAGAAAAGTCTTGCATATTTTTACTGTTCCACCTATGAATTCTATTTGTAATGTGCAAGTCAGCTGGTTGATTTCTTTTTCAGAAAATCCAAGCTTATCCAGACTGTCAGTTAGGCGTTTACTCACAAAAAATGTGCACAAATTACCATTGATATAAATGTAAATTTCTGATGTGGATACAGAAGCTGGAGGTTTCGAAACAGTGGTCCATAGTTATCCTCTTTCTCTGTAATTTTCAAAGAGATGGTCATATTATCTGGAGAGCTGACCTCTATGCTGGTACATAGATTTCCTTGTTTGTTTTATGCAACAATATCTAGCCCGTTATGATTACACACGACAGATGTTTTGATGGGAATGTTCCACCAGGATTCCTTGAGTTGATGCTTGTACTCCTTGAGTTGACACACATTATTGCGGATAGCCTTATGTATGTATGTATGTATGTATGTATGTATGTATGTATGTATGTATGTATGTATGTATGCATGCATATATACATGTGTGTTGTGTACGTATAACACGCATACACACACACACACGCACACAGACACACACACACATATACACCCACACGCATCAATAAATGAACGATGATATTTTCATCATCAACCAGAGACACTAATTAATTCCCCCCATTAAATTATAAGTCTACAAAGCTGGAAAACTCCAAATTTAGCAAAATTTTCTTTTCTGCTTCATTACTTAGGAAGTAAACACATGTCTGCAAGTGACCAAGCGATATAATAAACACTGCAATATAATTATATGCGACATAACCACTTTTAATTACAGAATACACAAGTATTCTACCCGTATTCAATTACTTCCAGGAAGTACATCATATTCCTGATATAATGCCATAGCCAACATTATATATGTACGCACACACATACATATATATATATGTATATAATTCTTAAACAAGAATATTATTGACAGTAATTCGAAGTTCTTATCAGTTAAGCTATAGTCAGCAGTCTGACGATTGCTTAACTGGCCGAAACTTCGAAGTTACTGTCAATGATAATCTTGTTTAAAAATATAAAATCATATTCTACAAGAAAATAGAGTATAGGCGCAGGAGTGGCTGTGTGGTAAGTAGCTTGCTTACCAACCACATGGTTCCGGGTTCAGTCCTACTGCGTGGCACCTTGGGCAAGTGTCTTCTACTATAGCCTCGGGCCGACCAAAGCCTTGTGAGTGGATTTCGTAGACGGAAACTGAGAGAACCCGTCGTAAATATGTATATGTATGTATATATGTGTGTTTGTGTCTGTTTGTCCCCCCAACATCGCTTGACAACAGATGCTAATGTGTTTACGTCCCCGTAACTTAGCGGTTCGGCAAAAAAAAACCCGATAGAATAAGTACTAGGCTTACAAAGAATAAATCCTGGGGCCGATTTGCTCGACTAAATGCAGTGCTCCAGCATGGCCGCAGTCAAATGACTGAAACAAGTAAAAGAGTAAAAGAGAGAGTAATCCAGATTAATGTAAAATTATTTTTATTACACCTGGACATACAAACAGATATATGTATGTATATTATTTATATTCTTATATGTATGTATGTCAAATAATAGCGACAGAAGCAGTATCAATATCAAAAGGCAATCTCAATATCCAACTTGGATATATTCTTAGAGCGGCGAATACTTCATTATTTATATTGTAAGAACCTCTCAAAGAGAAGCGTGGTGCATAAAAGCACACATATTTATATTCCTGGCAGTCGAGAATTGTCTGCTACTGGCACCGGAACTGTCAGAGCACGGGATTTCGGCATACTCCGTCTCTTCAGTAGGAGAACCTCCGGTAGCAGCATACATCCAAACCTGAAATGCCAGCGATATATGGAATTTCAGTCGCCGTTCAGGCTTATTAAAAACAACACGCTTATTAAAAAAAGTAATCGATTAATAAGCCTATTGCTGCTGCTGCTACTACTGATGCTGTTGCACATTTCATAAGTCCAGAAAATGATCCATAGAACAATACAGATGGTACACGATTGGAAATTGCTAAAAGCTGTTACCTCATTCAATGAAATTTTAAAATTCTTGATTTTAAACCGTGAAAAGTGGGCAACTAACTAACCTTACACATATACTCGAATACTTAAACTCACAAAGTCATGCACTTTCTCACTCCCATAGGAGCAGACACAGGAGCATTATTATCTAGTGTTAGTTTTCTTTTATTCTTTCATTTGTTTCAGTCATTTGACTGCAGCCATGCTGGAGCACTGCATTTTAGTCGAACAAATCAACTCCAGGACTTATTCTTTGTAAGCATAGAACTTATTCTATCGGTCTCTTTTTGGTGTAAACACACCAGCATCAATTGCCAAGCGATGGTAGAGCGTCAAACACACACAAATACATACATACATACGACAGGCTTCTTTCAGTTTCCGTCTACCAAATCCACTCACAAGGCTTTGGTCGGCCCGAGGCTATAGTAGAAGTTACTTGCCCAAGGTGTCACGCAGAGGGACTAAACCCGGAACCATGAGTTTGGGAAGCAAGCTTCTTACCACACAGCTATGATGCGCCTATATCTAATGATTTTTAAGGGATATTTCGCTGCTATTACAATTCATGAAGTGAAATCGTCTTCGTATACTTTTAGTTTTTACTTCTTTCAGTCACGTGACTGCGGCCAAGCTGCAGCACTGCACTGAAGGGTTCTGTCAAACGAATTGATACCGGGACTAGTTTTATCGATCCTTTTTGTCGATCTGCGTTCTGTTACGGGGACGTAAACAAACCAACACCAGTTGTCAAGTGGATAATGGGACAAACACAAACACATGCGTACACAAATACACGCACGCACACACATACACACATATATGAGACGGGATTCCACACAATTTCTACCAAGTTCACTCACGAGGCAATTGATAGGCTGGCGATTATAGTAGAAGACAGTCGCTTAAGGCGTCACGCAGTGGGACTGAACCCGAAACCACAGCTCATAGTTACTGCGCTTTTCTATTGCAACTCAGTCTGGAAAATTATTCGATTAGAAAGACTGCTTGCTCTCGGAGTATGTGCGGGCAAGTCGCTTGATGTTATTGTAATACTATGGTGAAAATATAAGTTTGTAATATATATAGCTTTAATGTAGTTTGGCCGTTGCTAAAGATGGCAAAGCTTTCATTTTACATAGTGTTTTGGTTCTCTTAATTACTTCGTATAGTGTTTTGATATTCGTTTTGCGTTGTTTATTTTTGCAACTTGATGTGGATTTTTAGTTCCTTTTTGAATGTTATTTCTGTGTTTCTTTATCATGACATTTGTTTATGTAGTGTGTGATGCTGTTCTGATGTGTATGAGTCAATACCTTATGTTTTTACTAAGTTAGTGTATCCCTATGTGTAAGTAGAACTGTATTTGTTTATGCTGAAATGTGGAGTGATGTTTGCTGTCTTCTACAATTACTTTGATATATATATATATATATATATATATATATATATATATATATATAAATATATATATATATAATGCATCATCTATGATGTTGATTATATATTAGGCAATTATAAGAATTGTAATTCTGTCTCGTGATGGAAATGGTTGTACCCAAGTGTTTTGAAGTTAGTGAAAGTGTTTCTGTTTGATGTCTAGAGTAAAAAGTGATGTCTAGAAAGAAATTATTTTACTTAGGTTGGTGAGCTATGTGGGTTTATTAGTATAGATTGTTTACGATGCAAAGGGAATTAATTTTATGGCCTTCTTGGTTAACTGTATTGTTTTTGCACCAGGATGCATCGAAACCTCACAAACGGTTATTTTGGGACGGAAAGTTTTGTGAGCATATGTATCTGTTGTTCATGTATCATATGGTCAAGTTTTAAGTGGAATGCGTGTATAGTCGTGTATAATTGTGGTGTCATTGGTAACATCTATGCGCTGAATATCATGTATTTTGTAAAGGCCTCTGCTGTGGTTTCATATATACAATCAGCTCTCAAATTTGAGACCTTCAGTTTATATTAGAAATCCTGAATTAGATACTAATTCTATCTAAATTATACAATAAAACAGCAAATCAGGGGTTACTAGTGGTGTTGTTCCTCGGTAAACAGCAACAGAAATAGTTCATGCTGGGATATATCTATCTTCCAGCGTTAATACTGTTTGTCATCTATAAGATTCAACTATATCAGTTTCAGCGATTAGATTCTTTTGCCGTGCATGTTGAATAAAAATGAAAGCAAAATGTCTAAACCTAAAACGGGACACACTACACATAATATTTCATAACCACCATGTTTAGTGGAAATAATAAAACTTATTTAAAAAGGCTAAAGAATACTCTCTAATGTAGCCTGAGGAGGGTGGATTGTATATACAAGTTCAGTGACAGAGAACAGTATAAAGACTGGTCGCAATAATTTTTGCGATCTGGCAGAATCGTTAGCACGACGCGAAAAATTCTTAGCGGTATTTTATCCGTTTTTACATTCTGAGTTCTGAGTTCAAATTCCGCAGAGATAGATTCTATCTTTTATCCTTTTGGCGTTGACAAAATAAGTACCAGTTGCACATTGAGGTCGATGTAGTCGACTTAGCCCTTCCCTCGAATTTGCTGGCCTTGTAAAAATATTTGAAATTAGTACATTTTTCTCTGGTCTCAAGTAAATATAACGAGATTCACGGAGGGAATTTTCTCCCCTACACACACACACACACACACACACACACACACACACACACACACACACACACACACACACACACACACACACACACACACACATATATATATGATGTTATATATATATATATATATATATATATATATATATATATATATATATATGTCTCAGATTTGTAAGACAAAAGTTAAGGAAATATGTAATGTAAAAGCTTCACTCATTACATGTATTAGCTGAAGGTGTTTTTACCAAAACACAAAACTCTATTGAACATTCAAAACGTTAAGAATTATTATTTTTGCTATGCATTTGCATTCTGACTCCTGTTATCGATGCTTTCGATAGTAAAATTTAGGAAAGTGAAATTATGTATCTTACTCATATATAGAACTCAAAGAATACCAAAAACGAACATTCTAAGAGTACTGTGAAATAAAATGGTCATTATATCTCTCAGTCAATCAGTCATCATAGAATTTGCAATCACAATATATTAGTTAATGTGTTTGTTTAACTCGGTCGCCATAATCAAGCAGATCTATGATTAAAGTATTCCAAACATGATCCTCACTCATGTCTTTTCAAGACATGGTGTATTTAGGATTTTATTCCACAATGTGTTCTCGGAGAGCTGGCTGTTATTTCTAGCCCAGACCGAGACAATGTAAAAGTCTCTTTGTTGGATTGTTGACCATGTTGGCGATGATGATATTATAGCTTTTAACTATCATAATCGATTATGAAAAGAAAAGTTATTGATGATACATTAAATATTCGTGAGTCTCGTGAAAATAAATGAAAGCAGCTGAATGATCTCACTAGAAGATTTGAAGCAGTAGGAAAACATGTAAAGCTTTGGGGACAAACGCTCCCCCTCTTTATTTATAGAAGATATGAGAATAATGAAAAAGATCGACCCAACTAAATAATACCCAGTTAAACAGAACAAATGTAACGCAAAACTAGAGAATATAGTTATTTTACGGAGCAATAAAATCCTTACAAAAGACTTTCTATGGAACAAAAAATAACTAGACAAGCAAACTACAGAATTTCTCATAGCAACTTCTTTTTCAGTTTCCCCTGCGAATCGCCTCCACAGTAAAAAAAAGCTAAATTTAATACTGCAACTATATGTTGTAGGAATACAGGCATTACCAAATCTTTATTGCCATAATCGAATATTGCAAGAACACACACAACACACAAGCTGAAATATATTATAATAACAGTAAAATCTTCAAAACTGACTATAAAGTTAGTTTAGTGAAACAGAATGATAGTATAAAGGGGTATTGCTTTACATAAATCGGTTATTGACTTTCGAGTCGGTTATAATTGGTTCTGGTTCATCTCAGAATAAGTGACCGGTTTTTCGACTGTTTCAGTTGTTCGTTCAACGAGGCCATATCTGATACATTTACAAGCCAGCCAACGACATTAAAGATGAACCAACAAAAATTTCCAGCCATTAAGTGTGGAAAAGAGAAAATTACAAACACAAAGACTTGTAACTGTTATTAAATGAAGATATTCAAGATGCCGAGAATAAATATATCAATAATTCGAATTATAATTATAATAATTTGTAATTGATAAAGAGCAATGAGGAGACACCGAAAAAATTCATTTTTCCCTAAATTGTGAAATACCTCAAGGAAATAAATAAATAAATAAAAAGCTCCCGGATAACATCGAGAGCTTCGAATTCGTGATTAAAATCTTTAACAATGTAGCGGCATGATTTAATGGCTTACCAGAGCCTAGGGTCAACACTTCACTTGTTACAAGAGAAAGATAATATTAATTCGCTAGATATTAAGGATACCCTTTTTACTCTTTTACTTGTTTCAGTCATTTCACTGTGGCCATTCTGGAGCACCGCCTTTAGTCCAGCAAATCGACCCCAGGACTTATTCTTTGTAAGCCTAGTACTTATTCTATCAGGTCTCTCTTGCCGAACCGCTAAGTTACGGGGATGTAAACACACCACCATCGGTTGTCAAGCGATGTTGGGAGACAAACACAGACACACACACATATATATATACATATATATGACGAGCTTCTTTCAGTTTCCGTCTACCAAATCCACTCACAAGGCTTTGGTCGGCCCGAGGCTATAGTAGAAGACACTTGCCCAAGGTGCCACGCAGTTGGACTGAACCCGGAACCATGTGGTTCGTTAGCAAGCTACTTACCACACAGCCGCTCCTACCCTCTAAATTATAAACTGATAACTTAATTACAAACAATACATGAAGTCCCTCTAGCATTTTGGAGCCAGTGAATCTTGTTTGTGGCGAAAAGTGTAGGCCTGATAGTAAGTGATAGTAAGACATTTTTCTTTGCAGAGACAGAAATGATTCACTTGACGCAGAACTGTCGTCGAGGTTGCCGCGGCAAAGCATTCCGAAATAGTGAAACCACAAAATTACCAATGTTTATTCGTTCACTACAGATTTATATCAGTGGTCTTTGAGAGTATTGGAACCTAGGGTTCCTTCACTTTCATGTTCATCTCTGAATTTTGTCTGAAGTTATGACAGTGCTGAGTAAATCCTTACAGGCTACCTGGATATAACAAACGATCCGAATTGCTATCACGAGGAGCAATTCAGCAAGTGTCTTTTCTCAGTTCTGTCGCTATAATACGAAATATTAGATGAAAAACAATATAGGGAAAAGTAAAAGTGTTATGTTTACACCACATCAATTGAATGAAACTTTTACACTGTCAATTAGGAAAAATATAATAGTAATTGATTCCGACAACTATCGATTCAAAGCCTAAAGTGTTAACACACATACTGTAGCTATAATGGACTATGAGTTGTGAGTAAAGATGAATGAAAGATATCTTTGAAATATATAATATAGTCTTACAATGTGACGACTTAAACTAATATTAAACACCAACTCAGAACTAGAATATAATACTTAGAAAATACTTATACACAAAAGAATGAATACCTTCTTTAGAAATGACCCAGCAGGCTGACGAACGAACTCTCAAGTTCGCAAACTATTTCCTGAATGATGTCCTACAAGGGTATGTCTTCTCCTTCAATATTTTCAACCTATACCCACACAATAGTCTTACATTTTCGCAACAGACACAACTTCCTACATAGATTCCGGCTTACGTATACCCATCTTTTCTCTCGACACAATCACGCTACTATAAACCTACATGAAACACATAGAAACTCGGTTCCAAAACAAAATAATCTCACCAACCACACTAGAAAACAAACTATAATCCTTCATCACACTCAATAACACACACGTAAGGCAAGACTACTCGGAGTTAAATAAAACAGATGTGAATATGTACAGCACATCTGTAAGACACAGTAACGAAAGTAAAACAAATGGGGCTCTCACGAAATAGACATTTGTCTCAAATTGGCAGAAATAACAACTGTGGTACATGAACAGTACATTAGTTCATCATGGATTAATCCAATCCCTCCACAATAAACACGATATATCATAAAGAGCACAAAACACCATTTCTGATTATCACAGGCTGTATACAGATCAAACCCATACTCTACTTAAGCAATTAAACAAAAATATCAAACAGAAAGGAAATACCACATGAGCATACAAGGGTCACTGTTTGTAACCACAATAAATCTTACGTGAGTAATGACATCTGAAAACTCAGCCACATAGGTATTGCACTAAATTTTTACCTCCACATATAAAACTTATCTCTTTCATTCAACCCAGACAAACATAAAAACACATATACATAGAAACAGCTAACGTATCCATAAATGTGAAGGCGCATGGCTCAGTGGTTAGAGAGTTAGGTTCACAATCATGAGGTAGTGAGTTCGATTCCCGGACCAGGCTGTGTGTTGTGTTCTCGAGCAAGACAATTTATATCATATCAGTTGCTCCAGTTCATCTGTAAAAGTGAGTTTTATTTCTTTATTGCCTACAGAAGGCTAAACACAGAGGGAACAAACAAGGACAGACAAAGAGATTAAGTCGATTACATCGACCCCAGTGCGTAACTGGTACTTATTTAATCAACCCCGAAAGGATGAAAGGCAAATTCGACCTAGGCGGAATTTGAACTCAAAACGTAACGGCAGACGAAATACCGCTAAGCATTTCGCCCGGTGTGTTAGCGATTCTGCCAGCTCGCTGCCTTGTCTGTAGAAGTGAGCTGCAACGTCACTGGTACCAAGTTCTATCGGCTTTTGCCTTTCTCTTGGATGACATTGGTTGCGTGGAGATGGGAGGCTGGTATGCATGGGCGACTTGTTGTCTTCTATAAACAACTTTGACCAGACTTGTGCCTCGGAAGGTAACTTTTCAGGTGCAACTCCATGGCCCTTCATGAACGTAGGGGGTCTTTATCCATAAATAATCTCATTAACCACTTGCATTGAGCAGGAATACACATGTCCTCAATTTTAATAGCAGACGAACAGCAACTATCCTATTTCAACCGGATGCACCTTGCGCATTTCCGCTGTGGCCAAAGCTAGAACCTAAGGGATACAGAAATACATTGGATAGTAGTGAGAACACACTGTCCAGACTGGAGCCCATACGATTAATTAAAACATTCTGGAGTGTCCAATATAATGCTCACCCTATGCTGAGGCACGGCATGTCTGAAACAACAGATCCAAACGTCACACTCAGTTTTCGACCGGCCCACTACTCACGTGCCATAGGTCTGTTTGATCAAAGCTGACCCTGAGCTAGACTAAGCAATATGTGATGTACACGGTCACCCTCGCTGAATACCATAAGAACAGCTTAGGTAACATGTATTGTAAACTATCATCACCTTATATAAAAGGATGATGATGATGATGATGGCTGTGTTTGTAGTGTAAGACGATGATAATAATGAATTCTGAAAAGCTTAGGTGTAAAATGGAGCAAGCATGGATAGCTAAAATGAAGTCTCCTTAATGTTATGATGCTACTTTCTCCTCACATCTTTGGTGTAAAGTGGATTTATCTCATATTTGCTAAGCTGATGGAAAAATATATTTCTTTGCACAATAACAGAACCGTAGAATAGAAAGATAAGATAGTTTTTGAATATGGGTGTAAAAGAAAAGGTTTATGAGTTGATTAAAATATATCTGTGGTTATATTTTCAGTAACTTTTCAGATGAACTGCTTGCAAAGATAATATTTTGGAATGGTGTGATAATATATCATGTTTAGCTTCCTAATGAAGAACATTTTAAGACAGATATCTCAGAAATACAATATGAGGTGAAGTCAGCAATGATGATTGATGAGAATCGATTGACTTAAGGGAAGAAAGTAGGAATAATTTGGCAATAATACAGATATTTAATCATAAAGGTCAGCAGATCATTTCTTCGCTTTCCTCCTCTATACTTGCTCTGTTAACACAGGCAATCAGAAAGATATCTTTCTGTGTCACTCGATATGTTTCGGCTTTTCTATTTAAGAGAATAAGCATCCCATTTTCGGAGTGAGTAGGAGTATACACAAAATTTGCAAAAAATTATATTATCCATCTTTACGTGTGATTTTGTAACACTGTTTCTATCATAAATATTTTAGCTGTCTCCTTCAATGTTTAAACTAATCTAAAAACTATTACATGATAGCTCGAACTTTCGACAATCGAACAATCTTTACTTTCTTTCTTTCTTCTTTTTACTTCAGTTTGTCTTCTCCATATTTTTCACTCTACATCTATCTAAAATTACATACACACGTGTATATATATATATATATATATATATATATATATATATATATATATATATATATATATATATATATATATATATATGTAAATATATAAAAATAAAAAGATAAAGAGAGCAATGGTAAGGTTGGAGAAGTATTTTATGGATAGAGTCTTACAGCTGTTTCTGGGAAGATCCAGTACTTCCCTTCATCGGAGACAGAAAAAATAAAGTAATCTATTATTATATCCATAGGCGGATATTTTTAGTATGAAGTGGTAAAGAGTGTGATGCGCTGAAAAAAGAGAGAACAGTACTTGAAGTGTAGATTCATTCCAGTAGTAAATATCCGTGTAGAAATCCGTGTAAAGTAATCCTTGTGGGGATAATCCGGAAATTTATGTTGGAGCGAAAGTTGATATAGTATAGATAGTAGAGGTACATATATGCCATACTGCGATGGATTTTTGCTTGTTTACTTGATGAATGGCCAAGTCAAGTCAAGTTGACTTGATTTGACTTGGCCATTCTTCAAGTAAACAAGCAAAAATCCATCGCAGTATGGCATATATGTACCTCTACTATCTATACTATATCAACTTTCGCTCCAACATAAATTTCCGGATTATCCCCACAAGGATTACTTTACACGGATTTCTACACGGATATTTACTACTGGAATGAATCTACACTTCAAGTACTGTTCTCTCTTTTTTCAGCGCATCACACTCTTTACCACTTCATACTAAAAATATCCGCCTATGGATATAATAATAGATTACTTTATTTTTTCTGTCTCCGATGAAGGGAAGTACTGGATCTTCCCAGAAACAGCTGTGAGACTCTATCCATAAAATACTTCTCCAACCTTACCATTGCTCTCTTTATCTTTTTATTTTTATATATTTACATATACACACGCTAATACACGACTTATAATACCCAATCCTATTCATACAACGACTGGGGCAAACTAGTCGGTATACAGCACTTACTCGGTATTACCTGTATCCTCTTGGGTTTGGTTTAATCTAATACCCTCCTCAACCTTATATATATATATATATATATATATATATATATATATATATATATATATATACGTGTGTGTGTGGCATACGTATGCACACATATGCACATATGCAAGGATGTTGCGATGCAGCAGAACGCTGTAGCAAATCAATGTTTCACTTGGTTTCTACTCTTGGAAATATCAAAAGCAACTCAAAGTACATAAATGAGAGTAAGAATCAATATGCAAAGACACTCTTTCGCACTTCTACGGCATTATGCACGGATTTCAGTTGAATGATTATCCCATCAACAGTCTAAAAATAATCTCCTTTTTATGTTATCCTCAATCTGCCCACTATCTCACAATATACTTCTAAAAGATGATGTCCAAACTTATATAACTACCAACTCCGTCACGAGTCAACTTTCTTAACTAGAAGTCAACAAAAATCACTTCTAGTTATTTCTGTTCAAAGTGTTTCCTCCACTAACCTCTAGGTTCATTTGCTGTTTCTCTTGCTCTTCTGACTCTAAACATCATGAATACCTCTTCTTCTGCTCACCATCTTCTCCCTCTGAAGACATCAATTTCAATGACTTCAAAACACAAATATCACTTGCATCCAACATTCCTCGACATCGAGAATGACTGAAATATCTGCCATCTTGAAATCTCTGCTTCAAAATTATCATTAAAAATATCTAAGCTTTCAGTTTTCAGGATTCGAAAATCTCACAACCTAGTTTGGCTGTCGGCCCTCTTCAAACCTAAAAGAAAGATGCATTACGGTACTGCTAACATATCGTGAACAATGTACCTGTTACAAACACATTTAAAATTACGCATATTTTTGATCACATCAATAAGATATAATATTGATTAGAACAAACTGCTGCCATAAATTCACAGATGTGCTATTTCTTCTTTACTACTACTACTGCTACTACTTCTTTTCTCATCAAACAATACCTAAATCAGATCCATCAAATCATACCCGATACATCTATATCTTCTCCTCTCACGTTCTTTACTGTATCTCACCTAAAACACTCCCTAAGCATTTTCTTAAACTTTTCTTTATCCGGAATTCTTGGCTTGATCACATTGCTCTGGGAGGGCTTGTAAAAGTTACAGGGGTCATATATTATTCGAAAGAAGGAAAAATAAGTCACGTTCCTCGGGGATTAAGGACACATGGAAACATTATGAAATCCCATTTCACCTGAGTATCAATGACAGGTTTCTTTACAAATGAAAGAAACTTAGTATGTACAGACTATGTGATTTGTGTATGGTGCAGTGTTTATTTGAAGTTTATATACATACATACGTACATATAATATATATATATATATATATATATATATATATATATATATATATATATATATATATATATATACATGAATTCATATCACACTATTTAGATTCTCCATTTACAATTTTATACACAAACACATATATATACATACGTGTATATATATATATATATATATATATATATATATATATATACATACACACACATATAGAAATACATACGTATACATATATGTATATATATTTCCATACATACATGCATATATACATATCATATATATATCATTTTGTCATCCAGTCTATCAGATATTGTTATGCATCACTGGTCACAATGCGCTTCTTCGCATTGTAGTTGCTTTCGAATGATGCCACCCCGGTCGCTTGGTGGGCAGGAAAAGAGTTTCACTAAATGGAACGCCAATACGTCGTAGCGTTACCTATTTACAGCTTAGTAGACTGAAGCAACGTGAAATAACGAATTTTGCATAAGAACACAAGACATCTCCAGCATGGTTTATTTCAGGATCTTAGAAAGACTAATTTTATACTTTGTACGTGAAAATTTAATTTTTTTGATCTGTAAGATATTTCTATATAAAATAGAATATCAATTAGCTGTTCATGAAATACCACAGCATTTAGTTGCTCATGAAATACTATACGTATTAAACGCTCATAAAATACAGCGTCTCTTCGTCGTTTTTAAAATGCTATATCTTTTAGATGTTCTAAATTCTTAGTGACGCTCAATAAAAATTACACTTGGTTGAAGCGGTCGAGTAAGACTTCAATTTCTGAGTTATCATAACTGCGAAAGATCATGTTTTACTCCTCCATGCATGTATGTATGTATGAATGACATTTTCAGAGTTCTCTCCCTTGATACGTTTTAGATAAATATTCACTAACACTGATTACTTTTCTTCTTATTACGCTTCTAATTGATTACAACTTATTTCCTGCTTAACACCTTAACTATGTTGGCCGTTATGAACGTTTAATAAGTATAGTATTTCATGAGCAAGTAAATGCTGCAGTATTTCATAAACAGCTAAATGATACGTTCTCTATGAAGCAGGCACTCTCAGTAAATTTTCCAATATAAGGGTATCCATGCATCTATCTATCTATCTATCTATCTATCTATCTATCTATCTATCTATTCAATCTGTCTTCTTACGTAATATGCAAACATACACATACGTACACTTACACACATATAGTTACGTAATTTTATATAAATAATGTATATGTGTATATACATATATCAAATAATGTATTAGATGTTACCTAAATATATATATATATATATATATATATATATATATATATATATATATATATATCTATATATATATATATATAGAAGCATATTGTATATATGCATATATATATAATCACATTATATATATATATCTATATAAATATATACATATATATACGCGCACGTGCACACATACACAGTCATATGAACGAAATTTATATTTATTTTGGATAGTGAGTGTACACACGAGTGTGTGTTTACGTGTTTCTATAAATTTCTATGTATATGAAGATTTGCGCGTGCGGTTTTCGCGTTTGCGCGCGCGCACCCAAGTGTGTATACCGCAGGGAAAGAGTATCACGTTACACCATTCGGAGTCGATTTATAATTCAATATACGTGTTCGTGCTTTATCAGTAATGAATAAAAACAGCTCCTGCCACGGGGGAATGTCTAGTATTAAAACAAGAGTTATATATTTCAAAAGTCGAGTTATTCAGTTTCCTTGTTACATAAGAAAATCTAATACAAACTGCAGGCATAATTGTGTGGCTTATCAGATCGCTTCTCAACCGCGGGAATCCGGGTTTTTCCTTCACATACGCGCCAAGTTGGTCAAGTGACTTCTGCTTCTGCAGTAGTCTCAGTTTGACCAACGCCGTATAAATTACGGTCCATAGAATATGTTCAGAAGCCTGTCTGTCTGTCTATCTATCTGCCAGTCTATCTGTCTGTCTGTCTGTCTCTCTCTCTCTCTCTCTCTCTCTGTGTCTCCCTGCCTGCCTTCCTGTCAGTCTATCGATCAAGCAATCTGTCTGCTTGTATAAATATATATATACATACATTCATTTATGTATGCTAGCACGCATGTGCACCCACACACATTCATAAGTGTGTATCTTTGCGTGGGTGTGTATTTATAAGTGTATGCGTCTATAAATTTGTGCAAAGAACATGTATATATTGTTCGTGTCTATGTTTATATCGTGTCAAATATGCAACTCAGAGATTCGATGAACAGAGATCGATTTTATAAATACCGGTCTCAAATAGCTACCATAACCACTGGTGTTACGTTTACAGTAGGAAAAAAGTAAACTAACTTGAATATTACACACATTTTCGGTTGTCAATTATGTTGCGCAGTTCACAAAAACAGTGGCAACTCAGTGCTTATGGATATACTCCGTAGTAAAGTTTAGTATGAAAAATAAACACTGCTAGTGCACCAGTGATTCATGTAACAGAAATAAAAGAAGAAAATGTCTCTAATAATCAAGTACGTTTAACTGATTTAGTTATAAGCGTAACAGCAGTAGTTTTAAATACAATTTAAGAGTGGTAGTAACGCAGAGGGATTTGATTGTTGATAAATAAACTAGAAATGAGCAACGAGCTTGTATAATAAACATGACAGACGTTTACAAGTATCTCATGTATCCAGGTAATTTACATAAGGAAAAAAATTACGAAAGCACTGACGGCTCAAAACCTATGAATACGCATATACACTCCATTGTAAAGTTTAATTTAAAAGCCTTACATAAGTTTTAAGTATTCTCAAATATACGATTGTGGTTGCAAAAATAACGTAAAAGAAGTAAATAGCTCATATAACTACTTTTGAAGCTGTGTCATTTTGGTATGATCATACGAATTATAAACACCTTTTCGTGCAAGAGAGAGAGAGAGAGAGAGAGAGAGAGAGAGAGAGAGAGAGAGAGAGAGAGGGAGAGAGAGAGAGAGAGAGAGAGAGAGAGAGAGGGAGAGAGAGAGAGAGAGAGAGAGAGAGAGAGAGAGAGAGAGAAAGAGTGATAGTGATAGTGTATGTGTATCGAATATCCTAAAACAGAGTGAAAATATATACTTTTTGAAAACAAATTGAAGATTGGAATAAACAAGATTTTGCACGAACTGAAGTTTTTAATATCAAACAAGCACAATTTAGAATTTTACTTATAAAAAATGATTGTAATTCTGAATCGGTTTATAGCTTTGCTTGAAGACTTAAAAACATTAAAAAAGACAAAGAAAGGCGTGTTTTGATCAAAGTGTATTCAGATTTCTAACAAGATTAAACATGTCACTGAAATATTAGGTTTTGTGAAACATGAAATGAAGCATTTCAATGAATCAATGAGCACCATATTATTTATTTTGAATTGAACACTAACCAGGACCTAGCAGAAAGCTAAATATGAAGGCGGCGAGCTGGCAGAGTGGTTAGCGCGCCAGGCGAAATGCTTAGCGGTATTTCGTCTGCCGTTACGCTCTGAGTTCAAATTCCGCCGAGGTCGACTTTGCCTTTCATCCTTTCGGGGTCGATAAATTAAGTACCAGTTACGCACTGGGGTCGATGTAATCGACTTAATTCCTTTGTTTGTCCTTGTTTGTCCCCTCTATGTTTAGCCTTTTGTGGGCAATAAAAAAATAAGAAAGCTAAATATGAGAGTGTGAGCGAGTGATTCAGGGAGAGAGAGAGAGAGAGAGAGAGAGCAACGCACGCACACACACACACACACACACACACACACACACTTGGTTTTAAATGCCTAACTGACAATCTGATAAAGCTAGAGTTGTCAGAAAAAAAAATCAATCAGTAAATGCAATCTGTAAGCGGAACAGTAAAAATATGTAAAACTTTTCTCAAGGTCAAAATCCAAATTTATTTTTTATTGTCCACGTTTCAACGATGGAGCTTTGTATCTTTGTTAGAAAAATAGAAAAGTGCACACGGACATAGGTATTTAGATATTCGTTATCCATGGCAGTATCTACTATTATAAAGCTCTACACTTATCCGTAGGGACAGAACAAGATTAGTAAAATTACAGAGAAAAATAATGAATTAACGAAATTTCAAAACAGAAAACAAATGCTTTCTTTTATTTTCGTTGATAAAGAAATACAAGTGAAGAGGGAATTTGTAATTACAATATGTATTAGCAAATAACGGAATTGGGAGGAAAATAGTGTTTCTCTTTGTAAAGTGTAGACAATAATAAATTTTCCATAAAGCGAAATTATAATTTATTAAAATGTTGTGAACGTTTGGTGAAAAAATTGGTGATTTGTGAAAAGTAAATAATGGGAAACAACATGTCAAAATTTTTATCTCATTGATATTATATCATGTTAAATATAACCGCACTTCTATTTTCATTTCATTGCAAGAACAAGCTTACTGATAACAGAAAAAAATATGTATTCAAATACAATACAAAACCGCATTTACAAATTTCTTTTAAGATTATATTATTTACATTTATAGATCAGAGTTCAGAGTTTCACAGAAAATCTGAAAACAACGTTTGATAGACGTCATTGAAAATAATTGTTCTCTGTTTTTGCGATTATCAGAAAAGACAAAAAAAAAAAAACTGCCATGAATTGACTGGTAGGATCAATCACTATTGTGGACAAACATAGATTTATGTTATTCATCTAACATTAATCTTTCGATCTGGTTTGGTAAAATACTTGATTTTGTTTAGAAATTAAACGTTATATCATACATTCTTTAGTTTTTATATACATCATGCTTTCGTCAGTTTTTTCAGCATTTTAGGCCATTATGAAAGAATTGGTCCCAGTAAGATTGGTTGTATTTTAAACGCAACATGGAGAGAAACAAATTTAATGGCAATTAGTAATTATATTCGGAAGAATATCTTCAGTTTTGTTCTAGTTGTTAAACCCAGGATAAATTCTGATTAATAAAACCCACGATAGAAGACGTTCAAGCCGTGATCATTGCGTCTTTTGTTCAGAGACAGTATGCCTCTGTAGTAGCTCTTCTCTTTTATTCAGATCATCTGGTCTGTTGTTCGAAACGTCTGTTATCGGGAAAATCTCACCTATTATTCGGAACATCACATCTATTATTCAGAACATCACGTTAGTTATTTGGAACACTTCGTCTGTTACTCGGAACACTTCGTCAGTTATTCGGAACACTTCGTCAGTTATTCGGAATATCTCGTCAGTTATTCGGATCAACTCGTCTGTTATTCACTTAACCTTATCTATTATTCAGATAATCTCGTCTGTTATTCAGAACATCACTCTTGATATTCGAATCATCTCATCTTTTATTCGCTTATCCCTTATTGTTGTTATTTAATCCTTGGACAATATTATCGAGCAGATTATAGCGATCAACAAGATTCCAGGTTTGACCATCATGTCATAATTTTTTATATCTAAGACTGCATTTTCCAGAGACACGCTCTCTTTTCAAAAAAAAAAAAAAAAATCTGTTTATGCGGGAGGGACATTTAGATGCTATTTCTAGCAAGTAATAGTGGCTCAATCACTGTTATGCTTTCAGATTGTTTTATAAATGACTTCCTGGATCTCGGCCCATTTGAAGATTTAGAGAGAAATCGCATTCTTCTTCTTCATCATCTGAATCTTTTTCTTTTTTCTCTTCAGACTCCTTCTCTTCTCCTCTTCATTCTCCTCCTCCCCTTCATTCTCCACCTCCTCTTCCCCATCCTCTTCTTAATCCTCCTTCTCTTAATCCTCCTTCTCTTAATCCTCCTTCTCTTAATCCTCCTTCTCCTCCTTCCCTTCATTCTCCACCTCCTCTTCCCCTCCTCCTGTTAATCCTCCTTCTTTATATCCTCCGCTCTCCTCTTCATTCTCTTCCTTCTCCTCCCCCTCCTTTTCATTCTCCCCTTCTCTTCATTCTCCTCCTCCCCTTCATTATCCTCCTCCCCTTCATTATCCGCTTCTCTTCATTCTCTTTTCCTTTCTCCTTCTCTTCATCTCCTCCTCCCCTTATCTTCATCCTCCCCATCCTCTTCATTCTCCCCTTCTTTTCATTCTCCTCCTCCTCCTCACCATCGTTAACCATCACGTCAACCATTACTGTCACTAACATCCCATTTACACATACTAAACGATCACTATTACCACCACTACCACCACAACCACCTCGACCTCACCTCCACCATCCTCACCCTCACCATCACCATCACCATCTCAACCATTCCCATCACTCTCGTTTGCACATTGGAACAAATCTGATATAGATATTGATCACATTTAAAACATTTCGTTTATGCACATATCCTCTGATGTTTCTACTCAGCAGAAAGAATTTATCAACATCATATCCGTTAATGTATGCGCATAAATTAGAAGCATCAAACGGTTCAATGCTTTACTAAGTGGCTGACAGCATGAGATTTGCTGAAGCAGAAATGGTTATAGCAATAGTTCTGTGGCCATTAGTCTCACTAGAAACTTATCATGTCGCTGAATGATGCTACAATAGCTAACGTGTACACACACACACACGCGCGCGCGCGCGCATATATGTGTATGGCCTAATGTTGATAGTGTTGCACTGACGATTACTAGTCCGTGAGTTCGATTCCCAGAACGAGCAGTGTGTTGTGTTCTTGAGCAAAACACTTCATTTCCCGTTGCACCAGTCCACCCAGCTTTAAGTGGGTAACCCTACAACGGAATGGTCTACTGAACGTTGGTCTGCTCGCTAAACCAACGGAGTGGCATCATTCGAATGCTAAGACAATGTGAAGCGCATTGTGACTAGTCATGTATAACACCCGCTAATCTGTTCACTAGCGTGGTGCTGTGATATACCAATGCTTTCGCATTCTCTTTTTTCTTTATTGTTGTTGCATTGCATTTAATGATTTGGTTTCTCAGTTTCTACGTTTTGCTTATAGAGAGTTAAGCCACCTTTGCATACTTAGAGATACATAAATAAGAAATAAATGCGTGTCTCCGTGAAACAGATTTGCTTCCCAACCACAAGCCTTTGGGGGCCAGTCCCACTGCATGGCATTTTTGGTAATTGTCTTTCACTATAGTCCTGGCACGACCAATGCTTTGTGAAGACTATGTGGAAGCTCGTAGTGTATACATACATACATACATATATATATATATATATATATATATATATATATATATATATATATATATATATATATATATATATGTTGCCTGTCTCGTTTCTCTATTTGTTTCTTTCGTTGTTCGAAAAAAAGTTCGTTGTCCATGTTTTTGTTTTATATATTCTTGTTTCTCATTTTGTCCACGTTTTTTTTTGACGTCCTGTATTCATATATGCATGTATATATATATACATATATATGTAGGTATGTACATATATGTATGTATATATGCATATATATATATATATATATATATATATATATATATATATATATATATATATTATTATATGATCGAACGCCACACATCCATTTCCAAGTATATATATATATATATATATATATATATATATATATATATATATATATATGTATATATATATATATATATATATATATATATATATATATATATATATATATATATATATATACAGTCAACAGATGAGATACAGCTATTCTCAGTAAAGAAAACAGCAGCAGTGAAATGATTCGAGCTTAGACTCCGATGTCTTTAACACCCAATTCCCTCCGCTTCAATTTTCTCTGCCGTTTGTACTCTGTGTAAGTTTGTTTGTCTATCTATCTATCTATCTATACAAACATACATACATACAAACAAACATACATACTTAAATATTTATCCTATGAAAAGCTCAGTCTTTGTTTTCTTTCTGGTTGCATGTACACACACACACACACACACACACACACACACACACACACACACACACACACACACACACACACACACACACACACACACATATTGTATATCAAACCCAAGTTGTTATATTTCATTTGTTAATCCGCATAATTGCCCCTCTGTATGTGTGCGTGTGCGTGTGTGTGTGTGTGTGTGTGTGTGTGTGTGTGTGTGTGTGCGTGCGTGCGCGCGTTTCGAGATTCCATGATCATAACCTTTCTTACATTCCAAACCATTAAAAAAGAATCATTGCTTGTGGAGGCAATTTAATTCCGAGAACAATTGTTAGAAAACAATCGTTAACTACGAAAATGATTAAATAATTGTATTATTGATCAATTAAAATCGATAATAAGTTATTCTTTAGAGATTGAGCTTAACTGAGACCGGAATATGGCAACGGTGAATCAGATCAAAGAATGATTAGCGTATAATGTCTGTGAATAATAATAAGAGAATTCTTACTCACCGAACGTCCAACACCATTAGACTTCTCGCCGAAATTCAGTCTCCCCGTAGATCGCTTTTCACGTGTTGATTTTGACGGCATGATATTATCAAAATTATCAACCCGTTGCCTGCCTGCAAAGAGAATATGGTGGTTAATAACTTCATTATAATGAATAGAAGGTGTACAATATTTTGACAGCAATATTTGTTTATATTTACACTGTCGTTTCGTATAGCAATTTGCATCAGTTCAAAGTAGTTAGAAAGTTGCAATTGATTGCGAAAAAATCATCAAAACTCCATTGGGATGACAAATATTTGTAACACAAATAAGCTCTACACTCAACCACATCATTACTTACAAACCTGATACAATGAATAAATGATTAGTCCATCAAGATTCAACAACAAAACACCCCTGACACACCATTGCCTTTTAAATAAGCAACGTTTTCGACTCTATTTCCTATTTATAAAGAAAGAAAGAAGATAAATAAAACAAATCATTAAAACAACCCAAAATTATCACTGTTGAATTATTTCCGAGATCTCCAACTTCTCTGTACGAAACAATAACGAGATATTTCGTGTCTATAAATATCATGAAATGATATTCATAGCGAGTAAAAACCATAGCCAGGAGAAACAGGTGGCGGGGTATCAGCAAGCATAAAGTTGGTGATTTTGGATTTGTTTGTATTTCGTGAGGAGAAGCGGAATATGATTGGATTTGACTGGCAAATATATACAAAAATATTTTCATAAAATGCTTTTTTAATTCTCTCTCTCAGAATCTCTCGGACGATGAGACAATGCTGAAAATTTTATTCTTCTCTTTATAGCGTACGAACTTAACAAGACACACGATGTACCGCAAGGATTAGGTTTTTCGCCTGTATTTCTTAGCATATATTCATATACAGTTTAACTAAACCGAAAGAAACACATAGACACAGTCATCTCCACACGTGGCATCCACATTTATTTCATTTCATCATTACGTAAATATCAATGTACAGCTACGGCAATCAGACCTAAACACAGGAATAGTAAATGTCCTGGTTCTACTTAGTCCATTTCTCACCTTTGATGTAACTCAGTAGGCATACGGAAAATGTCAGGACAACAGAGAGAATGATACGATCAATTACTGAATGTCGAGAGTCGTAGTATTGACATTAATTTAATGGAAATCAAAGCGGCGAGCTGGTAGAGTCGTTAGCACGACGGGCGAAATGCTTAGCAGTATATCGTCTGCCGCTACATTCTGAGTTCAAATTCCGCCGAGGTCGACTGCCTTTCATCCTTTCGATGTCGATAAATTAAGTACCAGTTGCGTACTGGGGTCGATCTAATCGCCTGTCCCTCTCTCCCAAAATTTCGGGCCTTGTGCCTAGAGTAGAAACTTTACTTTAGTTGAAATCAAGGCGGCGAGCTGGCAGAAACGTTAGCAAGCCGGGCGAAATGCTTCGCGGTATTTCGTCTGCCGCTTAGTTTTGAGTTCAAATTCCGCCGAGGTCGACTCTGCCTTATATCCTTTCGATGTCGATAAATTAAGTACCAGTGAAATATTGGGGTTGATGTAATCGACTAGTCCCCGCTCCACAAAAGTTTAAGGGCTTGTCCCTTCAGTAGAAAGGATTAATTTAGTGGAAATTATCTGTAGCACTGGAATCGTGGATCGAGCCTGGTCATTCCACTGATAATCTACGTGTGTTGAATCTGCTTCACCAATGATAACAACAACAAAAACTACAACAGCAAAACCCACACTTCAACCAAAAGCAGAACCAATATCTCTACTATAACCAAATGCAGTGGAGGCGCAATGACCCAGTGGTTAGGGCAGCGGACTCGCAGTCATAGGATCGCGGTTTCGATTCTCAGACTGGGCATTGTGAGTGTTTATTGAGCGAAAACACCTAAAGCTCTACGAGGCTCTGGCAGGGGATTGTGGCGAACCCTGCTGTACTCTTTCACCACAACTTTTTCTCACTCTTACTTCCTGTTTCTGTTGTGCCTGTAATTCAAAGGGTCCGCCTTGTCACACTGTGTCACGCTGAATATCCCCGAGAACTACGTTAAGAGTACACGTGTCTGTGGAGTGCTCAGCCACTTGCACGTTAATTTCACGAGCAGGCTGTTCCGTCGATCGGATCAACTGGAACCCTCGACGTCGTAAGCCGCGGAGTGCCAACAACAACCAAATGCAAGACCCATATCTCAAGCACAACGAACAGCAAAAGCTATATCTCCACCATAATAAACAGCACCCCGCCCCCACCAACGGCAGCGCACCTCCAACACCAGCGCCACACTAATACTAAAAGCAGTATTCGTGACCAACAAAAGAAACGCCCCCCCCCCCCCAACGCGAGCACCAACAAAAACAAATCACGAATTTTCAGGAAATGGAAAAAAAACAACGCTTAAATACTCTCCTATCGGGCATTTAACTAATTAACAAAACATCCAATCAGCAGAGAATGTTTTAGTTAAAAATTCAATCTTCAATCTGCTGCTTCAGCAAAAGATAACGACAGCTATTTTTCTACATTTTCCTACCGCTAAAAAAAAAAAAAAAAAAAAAAAAATTCAAAATACGAATAAACGACTATTTATTGTTACTGTTTTGCCAGCTTTAACCATGGAGTCTATAAATGTTATGCACGCCATAAAATTGCAAATACAATCCCTACATAAAATAAACCGTTATGAATATTAACAAATATTTAAATCTGTTATCTTGCAAAAGTGCTGTAAATTATATTTTTAGTGTCGACAATTTCAAGTAAATATAATTTAAACATACACTGTGTTATAGCGATTTTCATTACTAAGAAATCTGCAATTTATGCTAGTTGATGCAGTTTACAAGCTAGGAGATCATGACTATGTATATGAACAAGAGAGAAAAAATATTTACAATCCGTTGTTTTTTTTCTATGGAGACCAATTTGCATTTATTTGAATAACAATCTATGTATATGCATACACACAAACATACACATGTATATATATTATGTATATATTTGTATATGCACAGTGTATTTGTTTATTTGTGTGTGCATGTTTATGGATATATATATATATAGGCGCAGGAGTGGTGGTATGGTAAGTAGCTTGCTTACCAGTCACATGGTCCCGGGTTCAGTCCCACTACGTGGCACCTTGGGTAAGTGTCTTCTACTATAGCTACGAGTCGACCAAAGCCTTGTGAATGAATTTGATAGATGGAAACTGGCAGAAGCATGTCGTATATATATTTCTTTATTACCCACAGGGGGCTAAACACAGAAGGAACAAACAAGAACAGACAAAGGGATTAAGTCAATTACATCGATCCAGTGCGCAACTGGTACTTAATTTAACGACCCCGAAAGGATGAAAGGTCGATCGCGGTGGAATTTGAACTCAGAACGTAACGGCAGACGAAATACCACTAAGCATTTCACCCGGCGTGCTAACGATTCTGCCAGCTCGCCGCCGTGTATATGTATATGTATATATATATATATATATATATATGTATATATATATATATATATATATTTGTGTGTCTGTGTTTGTAACCCATCCGTCGCTTGACAAGCGATGTTGGTGTGTTTACATCCCCATAACTTAGCGGTTCAGCCAAAGAGATCAATAGAATAAGTTCTAAGCTTACAAAGAATAAGTCCTGGGGTCGATTTGCTCGACTAAAGGCCGTGCTCTAGCATGGCCGCAGTCAAATGACTGAAATAAATAAAAGAATAAAAGAGTATATATATTTATATATATTTGAATGAAGGACTCTCCCGTCGAAGCATTCAGCTCTTGTTTATAGCAATCAAATGTTCGTGCCGCACATCTGCTCATTCTCTCCATCAAATTGACGTTGTCTGAACAGGTAGTATACCGCGTACCACACGTCAAGTGTCGAAGTGTCTTGGAATTGAAACCAGATCGCTAGATCACTAGATCACTACACACACACACACACACACACACACACACATATATAAGAGGTCATTTGACTGTGGTCATGCTGGAGCATCGCATGAAAGGATATTAGTCTAACAAACCGATCCCAGGACTTATTCTTTGTAACCCTAGTACTTATCCATCGGCTCTTTTGCCGAATCGCTAAGTTAGGGGGCCATAAGCACACCACCATCAGTTGTCAAGCGATGGTGGGTCGACAAACACATACACACACGCACAAATACACACAGACACAGACACACACACACACACACACACACACACACACACACACACACACATATATATATATATATATATATATATATATATATATATATATTATACACGTGAAAGTGATAACAGCCTTTACTGTTTAATACTGTTACTACGTGTATCCTTTCCGAGATTTAAAAACAGCTACTTTATATATATATATATATATATATATATATATATATATATATATATATATCTCATTGCTATTATGCAAAAGTGTCGTAAGTCCAAAACGTTGCTTTTTCAGAAAACGAAAATATAGCTTCACCATTCCTTAGCAAAACTGTTGTCCTACACTTTGACAATTTTTGATATCTTGGCATCTGAAGCAGCAGGAGATACGATAGCTTTACCAAAATAAACGGCTATTGCAAGCAAAAATAAATATTGAAAGAACGCATTTGACCAAATTTGGACATACAATTATTTAACATAATAGCAACGAGATATATAATCACACGTATATATTTTATTGGCAGTCTAGTTTTCATTTCTAGCGTTGAAATCAGAGATTTGACAAGGAGTTGAGTTTCAATATCAAAATTGCCTTAAAACATTTTATAAAAAAGTATTTTCATGAACTTATAAATCAACTTAATATATTTTTTTTAGAAATACAAAAAACAATTTTAATAAAAGATAAATAAAGGCTGCAGAGTTCATGATTCGCACACGTTACACTAGAAGCGATGTCCATAGTTAGAGTAATTGCTGTTTTAAAGATCAAATAAGCTATTAAAATATTCGATTTGAAATCTACCATCGTAAATGTCACCCAATTGTGAGATGTTGCAGATTTATTTTTTCCAAATTAATAATAAATAAATTCATAACAGAAAATGAAATCAGATTATAGGTGTCTCATTATAATATAATACGAGGGGTGCTGAAATGTCCCTGACTGTTAGGGTGTCGCGAAAGGCATGGTTGGAGGTCCGGTCTTCCGAGTTCTTTTATAGGGCTTAAAAAAATTGAAGGACCGCTGCTATAAGTGTGAATCTGAGAGGGAATTATGCTGAGTAGAATCATAATTAACTGATTCTCCGGCATTTTCTTTTCCCCAAAGCCAGGAACATTTCAGTACCCCCCTGTAGAGTTATATCTATTTTGGCATGTGATTTCTTAGTAGTAAACAAACTACATCGATGTATAAACTTTTCTCACCATTAAAGCACTTATAGATTTATATTTATTGTTATTTTGCCGAAAGTAACTCCAATCAAGATTCATTTACCATCTTGTTTTTGTTTTGTTATTTCTGCATGGCCAACTAGATAGACACCGGAAAACTCCAGCTAAGACGCTCATTGGGCCAGTCTCCCCGCCCATCCTGAAATCTATCTATCTATTCTTTTATTCTTTTACTTGTTTCTGTCATTTGACTGCGGCCATGCGGGAGCACCACCATAACAAATCGATCTCTAGTACATATATTTCGTCTGGTACTTATTCTAATCGACCCCAGGATTTATAAGGCCTAATACTTATTCCATCGGTTCTTTTGCCGAACCACTAAGTTACAGGGACATAAACACACCAACATCGGTTGTCAAGCAATGACGGTGGGACAAACAGACACAAACACAAATATATATACACATACAAACACACACATATATACATACATACAAACATATATATATATATATATATATATATATATATATATATATATATATATATATATCACGGGCTTCCTTCAGTTTCCGTTTACCAAATCCTCTCACAAGGAACCATGTATTGGGAAGAAATCTTCTTACCACATAGCCACGCCTGCATATATATGTACGTATAATCTGTGATAATAGTATAAGCTAGTAAATGAAGTAAATTCCTTTTCGGATATGTTTAGGGATTTTGAGAGACATAGGTGTCGCTGTAGTGACATTAAACGGCAAACCTTATGATGAGGCATGACACAGCAGTGCTTCATGTTACTTTCTGTTTAGACGCGAGGCTTGGTCTTCTTTGCACATTACATCGCCAAACATATACAACCACATTCATATAGAGACAAAAGCAACCAAGCACACAATAGGTGCAAACAACCACACCCGCATACCCCACAAGCAAATAAGCACAACTACTCAAATATTGACGCACACATACGTGCAACTAATACACAAATATTAACGCACATATACGTGCAGCTAAATACAAAGTCACACAACCACAGACACATGCACGCAAACTGACATTTACACACATTCACAAACACCTTGGATAATAGGAATCTGAAGATAAATATTTTAAGAAGTATCTGTTTATTTTAGAAATAAGATTTAATCGGGGAAGCAAATACACATTGATATATCTTACTTTATTTTCAAAACCAGCTTAATATCAAACAATTCTTATAATTTCTCATAATTCTTTGAAAGGTTATTATCAAGTAGAACCGACACACTATTATCTTTCAAATAGTAATGTCTTGTCTTAGAAGTAAATTTTAAGTTTCAAATCTGAGAACACTTATTACTACATCGTAAGTTGGTATTCATTATCTTTATATTTTGTTCATCTTTTATAAATGTTTTAAATACCTAAATGTGCCATATTAGAGAAAATAAAAAAACGAAACCACTGAATTTTCTCATATCATTTGATCAACATTTTCACTTTTTTCTTCTCCTTTGGCTTCTTAGAAACTTTCAGTCGTTGAATATGACATTTATCATATTTATCGCGATGCAATCGCAATTCGTAACATCCAGAGAACTAGTATACAAATAGCGATAGAAAGAAAACAAGCTTTGAAAGGTTGGTGATTTCCCCAATCACATAGAGAAGCAGTGGGACTAGAGTTTAAATAACTAACACGTAAACTAATCTTGGTTTCAAATTTTGGCACAAAGCCAAGTTCGGCAGAGGGGTTCAGTCGATTAAACTGACCATAGTGCTCAAATAGTACTCATTATATCG
Organism: Octopus bimaculoides; assembly: GCF_046866305.1. Classification (NCBI taxonomy): domain Eukaryota; kingdom Metazoa; phylum Mollusca; class Cephalopoda; order Octopoda; family Octopodidae; genus Octopus; species Octopus bimaculoides. The sequence continues at coordinate 10,431,330 of NC_142928.1, read as the reverse complement.
ACCCCGAAAGGATGAAAAGCAAAGAGGACTTCGGTGGAATTTGAACTCAGAACATAAAGATGGACGATATACCGGCTGGCGTTTTGCTCGGCGTGCTAACGTTTCTGCCAGCTTGCCGCTTTCTTAATAATAATTTCTACTAAAAGCACAAGACCTGAAGTTTTAGGGGAAGGGACTAGTCGATTACATCGACCCCAGTATTTCACTGGTACTTACTTTACTGACCCCAAAAGGAAGAAAAGCAAAGTCGACCTCGGCGGAATTTGATCTCAGATCGTAAAGAAGGACGGAAATGCCTCTAAGCATTTCGTCTAGCGTGCTAACGATTATACCAGCTTGCTGCCTTTTTATTAATGATAATATCACCTTTACTCGCAGAAAAGTCATACAAACATACTATAGTGACGCAGCACTTAAAAGAAGATACTTCCGTAAATTGAAACCAAACACCTACAGTTACACGAAAAAATCACCGTCAAGACTGGTACGAAAATTATCGCTGCATATTGATCTTCTTGAGGTAATATATTTCCTTAATGTGCAAATATTAAGTAGCTAGGTCATCATAAAATAAAATAAAATGGGGTGAATGAGCCGTAAATGTTCTCCACAACTTACGTGTAATAATATGCTTGATTAGTATATCATGCTCAGTGTCTATGTCCGCCTACGCATATTAGAAAATTCTGCAGAAGTTATCTGCTGTTGCACACAAACGCGCTCTCTTGGACGAGATTTATCTTTCGTGTGATGCTACAGAAACAGGGTTTAAGTATGAAGCCTACATACACCTAAGATTCTAGAATTTGATTATTTCAGAGTGTTAGCTACATAATGATTGCATATTGAGTTACCATTCTATCTCCCTGTGCTGTTCAAGAACGAACAAGTAATGCCAATTAGCGCAGTTATTTAATTATTCTATAACTACTTTGACAGAATTTCGCCCATGACTTTAAACACCAGAGAGGACATCCAAAGCAATTTCCTCCTTCGTCTCCATTTCTATCAACGAAACGACAAACGGATGATATATTTATTATCCATTCATCATTCGCTTCTCAAGAGATTGTTTGATCGAGACACAGATAGTTCACTATTGATAAATCTCAGCCGCTTCATTCTTGCATCGCACTAGAAGCGGAAATGTGAGGTTAGAGAGATGGGATGTCTGATAAAACATGGCTAGGAGTGATAGCGTGCTATATGCTGACTTGGCCTACCTCTTTCATCACTTATACATTAGAATCAAGTGTTGAAACGCTACAAGAATTTGCAGACTGCTCATTCACTTATTTTTAAACTCGGTAATGTTCAGTCAACTCGTTGTCATTATGTCAATCAATATAAATAAATCATCATCATCATCATCATCATCATCATCATCATCATCATCATCATCATCGTCGTCGTTGTTTAAGGAGGCGAGGTGCCAGGATTGTTAGAGAGTCTGACAAAAATGCTTAGCGGCCAATATATTTCGTCCCTTTACGTTCTGAATTGAAGTCCCGCCGAGGTCGACTTTGCCCATCGTCTTTTCAAGGTCGATGAAATAAGTACCAACCGAGTACTAGGTTCAATGTAATCGATTAGCCTCCTTCTCCAGACTTTCAGGCCTTGAGCCTATCGTAAAAAGGATTATTATTGTTATTGTTGTATACTATATGTACTTTCGTCTCATTCCCACTCCCCTCCTTTTCTTTCCGTCACTGTTTATATAAACACCTATACAAATTGTAAACTACCCTTATAATGTCTTTCATCATTTGATATTCTTGTGACAGATAAAATAACTTCTTATTAGCTTTAGTAGCAGAAACACGAAACGTGAGAGTCCAAGACCAACGTGAATTAGATGCTGTAAGAGGATCGAATTAAGTCTTTCACAGTACTGAATTTCGGAGTTTTCGTTTCTGAATATTAATTCTTCAAGAGACACAATTGCTTTTTTATCCAGTTAGGCTTCATAGAATATGTAACAGACATATAACAAGTCAGTTTTATCAGCTTTTTCAAACCTTTGACTTTATACTAAAATGACAAATTTTCTTCCTTCTTGGGTCTATCCATGCATGTGATTTTTTTATATCAGCTATAAGTCTGGCGAAAGATACTGAACGAAACCAACATTCCCTGTACTAAATCTACGTACACTAGAAACTATTTTCGATTGAATGAGAATATCCTTACTATGAGAAGACAAACACTCTCTAAAATTGTTCAAAATCTAGAAAATAGCAAAAAGATCTAGAAATATCAATAATAATATCGGCTAATCCAAATTGTTGCAAAGTTCATACAATACAGGAACAAATAGATCTTATGTTTAAAGTTAATTGGGGAAACCATGAACACGTTTTGATCGTATTAAATCACGTCAGCAATTGTCATTAAAGTTTATCCAGTTCCGCTAGCATGTCTAAGAAATAATCTGTATGTATATATATATATATATATATATATATATATATATATATATATATATATATATATACAGATTCGTCATGCCTGATCGCTAGCCACTAAACTCTTTTCTGTTTTCTCTCCCTGTTTATTTCTGTGTTCCTTTCTGTCGAAGAGCGTAGGCTCGAAATATAAAAGACTTTCTCACTTCCTGAGCGTTAAACTTATACATCTGTTTGTTGTTTACACACCCGTTTTCGTCTTTTGTTTTTCTTTTTTTGTAAATGCTTACACTATATATATGCGCGCGCGCGCATACAGAGAAAGAGACAGCCTGATTACTAATGTTGAATATACACAGTAGGGCTAAAAGAAAATATCTCAAGGGAGAATTCTGCATACTAAATACAAATTACCATAGAATAGCATATATATATATATATATATATATATATATATATATATATATATATATATATATATATATATATATATATATATATATATAAAATAGTTGTAGTAAGCTGAAAAACGTCAATAAACCAATATTATTTTTGAAATTAGAAAAGCACTTTCCCCTTTAGATGTGTTTAAATATATTTGCAGGCCTGTGTCATTTGCTAATCAAAGCCATTTCAACTACGTCACCGGCTTTCCAATGCATTTCGAAAACCAATTTCACTTCTGCTATTACAAATTTTACGCTTAATGCTTACAATAATAAAAATATCGATTTCCATTTCTTTATGTGTGAAAAATTTAACATATGTAAAACTTTATAGTATTAGAACATGGAAGCCAATTGCAGTAGAACAGAAAATTTAAGTTTGAAGACAATAACAGGTTTTTTGTGGCATATTTCTGCATATTTTACAGTAACGAAATAAAGATATAACTTAATAATTTGATAAAATAAACGAAATATAACATAATTTAAAGAGATTCGTTTTCGGAAAATCATTTTTGAGTGAAAGTTGCCGATTTCAAAGCAGTAAACAATATAATTACATAAAAACAAGGGGTGAGCTGTCTACGAGTCCAAGAACTGAAGGTGAAAGCTAAACGAATCTTCTGCTGTTGTTGCTTAGCACCAGGTCAGCTGTCCTCTAGCATATACAAGATCAAAGGTATTCAAGCCGTATGTTATTTTCAGACATAGTAAAACTACATCATATAATGATTTGTGGGATATTGAGCTGCAATTTGCAGCGCACTCATTGGACTGTAAAATTCTTTGTCAAGAGAGTAGCTGACAACGTTGGGGTAAGTTGTGTCGAATGCCTGCCAACCGTGACCTCATCTTTTCAGATACTTTTCCTTTTAATCATATTCATGGCTTTTCCTGATGAAGATACGTCGCATCTTTTACGACCGATCGACTTTACGACGATTGTCAGCAATAATAAATAATCCAGTTGAAATCTAATGGGTTTAATTTCTTAGAAATTAACCCGTCTACGGATGATGTCAGATAAAAAACGCTTCCCCTAGGTTTGGTTATCGATTAACATTGTGTTGGATGACAGGATGACTATCCTGTCGCAGAGACATCGAAACAACCTCGTATTTGTTTATAAAACGACTGATACAAGATAAATTTTGAATTCTAATTATAATTTCAGCTTGAGATAGATCTTGCAATATATTTCTCGTGAAAAAAAGGCGGAGAGCTGACGCGGAATCATTAACAAGCCGAACTGCTTAGCGGTATTTTTTCTGGTTCATCATGTTCCGAGTAGAAATTCCGCCGAGATCGAGTTTGCGTTTTATTCTTTCAAGGTCGATAAAATAAGTATCAGTTGAGCACTGGGGTCGATGTAATTGACGATCCTCCTGCTCCTCAAATTGCTGGCCTTGTAACAACATTCGAAACCAGTATATTCCTCGGGAATTCTTATTTCTTTACTGCCCACAAGGAGCTACACACAGAGGGGACAAACAAGGACAGACAAAGGGATTAAGTCGATTATATCGACCCCAGTGCGTAACTGGTACTTATTTAATTGACCCTGAAAGGATGAAAGGCAAAGTCGACCTCGGCGGAATTTGAACTCAGAACGTAGCGGCAGACGAAATACTGCAAAGCATTTCGCCCGGCGTGCTAACGTTTCTGCCAGCTCACCGCCTTAAATTTCTCGGGAATTCTGTCTTGAAGATTATGTTAGAGAAGAATTTGATTTACTAATGTAAAACCACCTTAACAATGGGGAAGCCTACCTCTTACTTCACGGCATTCACAAATATATAAAATGACAATCGATAATATGGATTTACGGAGAATAATTGACATGAAATACATTGTTATATTTTATTCTAATCAGGAAGAAAAATTTTCCATTAAAACAAAAATTTCTAATATTCCAGAAAATGAAATTATGTTTCCTTGTTGAAAATTATTGAAAAAATAAAGTTTACAGAGTTTAAAATTAGAAATATAGTTTAAAAGTGACTTTAAAACACTTGAGTCATGACGTATTGAAGTGGTTTTAAGAGAAGCAGATAAAGCGTAACAGCATTTCTGCTGTTGTCAGTTTAATCTGACCGATTAAATAAACTATAAAGAATAAAATAAATGTATTGCTTGAAAGTTCGGGAGAGAAAAAAAATGAAGAATGAAAACCACTCAAATTCTAATCAAAAGATTCTCATGTAAACATCTAAAGTTGTTAAAAGACGAGGAAACACATAAAAACATATGGTCGCCTAGATTTGTTGAGATGAGAAGATAAACAGAAAACTAAAAAAATCTAAGCAAGGTTAATAAATCGGTCAGAAACGAACGGTTTCCTTTTCTTTCATTCCGCATGCATGTAAGGACGCAAAATAATATAATTAGATAAAACCATCCAGATATATATGAAAGTTAAAGAATAATTTCTTTTAACGATGAAGATAAAGAAGTTTGCATTTAAATCATGTTTACTATCGGCGATGTTTGAAGAGGTAATTAGCAAGGGAGATAAAGCGATTATAGTTTCTATTCCGAAGAAGTGCATTCACAAATGAAATGTTTGAAAATATTTTCTTTTCTGTTTTCCTTTGCAAGTGATTTTTCCCACAAGGAAACGGAAGTGTTTACACACACACACACACACACACACACACACACACACACACACACACACACACACACACACATACACACACACACGCACACACACACACACATGCATATTTATATATATATGGTTGTGTAGTTAAGAAGCATGGTTTCGGGTTCAGTCAGACTGCTTGGCACTTTGGGCAATTGTCTTCTTATAAAACCCTGACTGATCATGAGTGAACTTAGTAGACGGAGGTTGGGTGAAAATCCGTTGTCTATCTATCTATCTATCTATCTATCTATCTATCTATCTATCTATCTCATTTCTTTATTGCCCACAAGGGGATAAACATAGAGGGGACAAACAAAGACAGACAAAGGGATTAAGTAGATTACATCGACCTCAGTGCGTAACTGGTACTTAATTTATCGACCCCGAAAGGATGAAAGGCAAAGTTGACCTCGGCGGAATTTGAACTCAAAACGTAACGGCAGACGAAATACCGCTAAGAATTTCACACGGCGTGCTAACGTTTCTGCCAGCTCGCCGCCTTATCTATCTATCTATCTATCTATCTATCTATCTATCTATCTATCTATCTATCTATCTACGAAGGGGTTCTGTAAAGCTCCCGGCATTAAGCATATCGCGGAAGGCCTGGTCGGTGTCTCACTCTTATGAGTTCTTTCACAAGAACTGAAGGACCGCTGCAAAAACTGTGTGAATCTGAGAGAGGAAGAATATGTTGAATAAAATCATAATTAACTGATACTCCTGTATTTTCTTTTACCCAAAGCCAGGAACTTTCACATATATATATATATAGCTTACTTAATGTGGATTTAATGTAAGAAAGCCATACTCCCAGAGACCTCTTCAAATGGAGCAACTCGTATAGTGTTAATAATTACAGAAGTATCAGAAGCAGTCAAAAACTGCCCAGCACTTGAGGTGGATCTGATAGATGACGTGGTTTCTGTGCGTCGTCTATAGCAGGTTTCTACTGTGACGACTCTAGCCAAACTTCGCCCCTTCTGATACAGAAAAATATTTTTCGTCTGTTGTTGAGACATCTGTACTTTTTTTTATCAGCAGCATACATTTTTTCCAGACGAATATCGCAGTATTATGCCTTCCTTACGTATCATGGATTCCTTTTGCGAGGGGTTAGTTGGTACTTGATTGTCGCTTCCATTTTTGGTTTCAGTCAATAGCTGTAAAGGTGTGAAGAATCTATTGTTATTATTAAAATGTAAGGCGGAACCATCCTCCATTTCTGAATTATAGCAGTCAAAATAGCTGAAAATATACACAAAAAGCACAGGTGCCTGTACACAACTTTCTTTAATACCGTTTGTATATAGGATTGCAGCTGTCGATTATCTATCATCAGTTACTAAGACACACATATGTGTATATACGAAGAGCTTTCTTACAATTTCTTCCCAACAAATTTCACGCATTCAGTAGAATCGAATCTAGAACCACTTGGTTGTGACGTAAAAATCTAGTAAAATCTTCTTAAATATACGTCCCAATCGTTAATTTGAATATGACGTTGATTAATTAGTTTGATAAAGACATTTCGCTAACTTCTATTAATGAGCTCGAAGTTATATTATTTCTACCTGAATTCGCACGAAGAAACTAATGACCTGCAATGATTACGGCAAAATTCTGTTTGACAGTTGAACAAATATCGTCCTACTTTAAGATTTCTAATCAACCATTAATTCACTAATAGATAAGAGTGAAAGTTTCAAAAGGACCATAGACATTGAAGAACACGTCCTAGTCACCTGTAATACCTTATCAGGAATTACTGTCATCGTATGATAAGAATTGAATATTCATTAGGGTCAGTTTGAAATATAATGTGACTATAAAGACTCAAATTGCAATTAATCATCGATTTTATGCTTTATACCATTTTATTAGTCTTTATTTCTTAGTAATTTCTCTACGAAAACGTTATGATGAAGCACTGAAATATTTCTTACTCACCCACGCGAGAAACGTAATGACTCTTCGGATTAAAAACAAAAGATCTACTAGAAAATATATATCATTGTATACGATTATGCTAACACAAAATTAATCGGGGTGTATGATTGCATATCGTTGATGAATTCCTCAAAAATAATTCTTAACCAGCCGTACTTCGCCCAAAATAATATTGCCAGGTTAGTTGTAGTTGATTGAAATAAATTACTTAAATTTATAGACAGCTTACATGAAAGAAAAAGCGCAAGCTGAAACAATAATAACTTGAAATTTGTTCATAAGCTTTTGACTTCTACGTAGCTGGTATGTAATTAATCATTGTACGATGAGAATCATACTGACTGCTGTACGGTCTCTTTTAATGCTTGCTATCAGGACCAAAATACCAAGCAGATATACAAGTTCTAATGTCAATATAGGATCCGTCTCAGTGAACAGAAAACAGGCTTTCAAATACCGAGTGCTAAAAACCTCTTGTCCCACACCTTTAGCAGTGTAGAGAGTCATTGATTCGGGAAAAGTTAGCTCTCTTTGAACCGATACGTAAAATAAACTCTTCACAAATGCTTGTCATTGAAAAAAGGAATCCGAGAAGGCGCAGACATGGCTGTGTGGTAAGAAATTTTCTCAAGAAATGTTCTTCTCTTCGGATTAAGTTTCACTACGTGGCAACTTGAACAAGCGTGTTTACTACAACTCCTTGTCCAGTGCCGGATCGATCCCAAAATCAAATCAGTTCATGTCAGTAACGAGGCCAAACATCCCTGAAAGTTTCATCCGAACCTATCCAGCGGTTCTTGAGATATCTTGTCCACGTACAAACAAACAAACAAACAAACATACGCGACTAACAACAATACCTCCACCTTCGCTAAGGCGGAGGTAATAAATTGGTTGTACTTCTACAGTACACAAATTATTTTAACAATTCTTTAAATACAGTTCCTAATAATGTTCAGTTATAAGAATATAAGTTTTTTTAAACAACGAATGGCTACGAGGGGCCATACGAGTGCAATAGGGACCAAAAGGGGCCATTACAACAACAGCAACAACAAAAATAATGGTTAAGAAGCACAAGCCTAAGCAATGGAGGCACAGAAAAATGAACATCACGTCTACAAACGAAGTTATTAAGTCATTTTAGATTTTCTGCTAATATCTGAAGTCTGACAGAAAGTAAATAGCAATATTGAAATTCGCTAAAATCACAAATCATTTCTTCATACATCATTCTCTTTGCTATGTTCTTCCAGCTGTAAATATGGACTCTTTCATTAAAATTCATTGTAAACCGTCTAATTTTGTTTGCTTTTGCAGTTTCAAAAAACTAAAGTTTACACTGGAGCAGTAAAATCTATGGATCTCAGTCGATTTCAACGATAAGAATTCACTTCTTTGATTCATCTGAATTACCAGCTGGTTGTATTAACGTGTAAGCGGCTAACATAAGACCCAGGTAGACTTGATGTAACACAAAGATGGATCTTACAATTACATCGTTGCAATTATGCAAAAGTGTTGCAAGTCCAAAACGTTGCTTTTTCAGAAAACGAAAAGATAGTTTCACCATTCCATAGCAAAACTGTTGTACTACACTTCGACAAGTTTTGATATCTTGGCATCTGAAGCAGCAGGAGATACGATAATTTGACCAAAAGAACCGGCTATTGCAAACAAAAATAAATATTGAAAAGCAAAAAAAAAAAAAACGCATTTGGTCAAATTTGGACATACAACGGTTTAACATAATAGTAACGATATGTACAGTCCATCCAAAAATTATCCACTTAATTTCCGCCAAATCACTTTTACTCACAATATAGAAATTGATCTGAAGCAACGATACAAGACATTTGCCAAAGATGCCAGCCAGTAGAATCGAACTCAAGCTTTCAGCTATTTATCATATTTCGTCCATATATTGGAACAAGAAACATAAAGAAACCTTTACTTTTGGAACTTTCTCCTGTTTATTTATAAACCGTTTTTTTTTTTGTAGAAGCCCCAAGAAAATTAAACATAGTAGGAAAAGATGAAGGAATACCAACAGCTTTGAAGTAGTTTTATAGAACATTAATAAAGCCTTCCACCAAATACATTTTATTATGTTTCTCTTGTGTGTATGTTATATGATAACAAATTCAACGAGATTCGAATTCGAGCACTTGTTTCCATTCTAACTTAATATATTTTCACTTCCTTTGTAAACAGTCTTTTTTTAGAATATTCTTATTTGATGTTTATTTTCTTGTTATTTTTTCTATTTTCTTCCACTTAGATAACCTTTCACAATAAAGACTCCAAGATCTGATTTCATAAATGTTTTCTACCAGTCACTTGAGTTTAATGACCAATTCTAATATAGTGCCCACTACCATTCGATGTATCAATATCTACAAGTATATGTTTGCTCTGACTAAAAATGTCTATCTAGTATACATATACATACGCACACATATTCTTACACACACGCATGCACGCATACTAATACATGTATCATTCTTTGACAAGATTAGTGTTGAAAGTAGCTTCGGAATTTTGGTCTACTTAGCCTTCATCAAAGTGTGCGATGGAGGCTAAGCAGGCCGAATCTTCGAAGTCACTGTTGGCACTATTCTGGTAATATACATATATTCTACATGAAATATTAAGTAATCAGTTTAATGTAAACTTGTATAAATTCGCCATACGCAAACACACACACACACACACACACACACATCACACATGTTACACACACATCTCTCTCTCACACTCTATCTATGTACATATATATGTGTGTGTGTGTTTGTGTGTGTGAAGGCGTGTGGCTTAGTGGTCAGGGCATTCGACTCACGGTCGAAAGGTCGTGAGTTTAATTCCCGGCGACGCGTTGTATCCTTGAGCAAAACACTATATTTCACGTTGCTCCAGTTCAGTCAGCTTGCAAAAATGAGTAGTACCTATATTTCAAAGGGCCAGCCTTGTCACACTCTGTATCTCCTTGAGAACTACGTTAAGTGTCTGTAGAGTACTCAGCCACTTGCACATTAATTTCACGGCCAAGCTGTTCCGTTGATCGTATCAGCTGGGACCCTCGTCGTCGTAACCGACGGAGTGCTCCTGTATATATATATATATATATATATATACAGAAAGATACAGTTGACAATTCAATGATTTATATAATTATATAACATAATATACTATAAATATAAAATGATATAATATAATGTAAAAAAGCCATTCACAATCCAAAAGAGCCAACACTTTGTTTCGACTGATACACATTATTAGATTTATACACTATTCAATTCACTTTTATATGTCTCATTAGAGCAATGATTCAAAGATAGACGAAATTCCATGTGAAAGGACTGCTGATTAGACAATTTTTGTAATAATAGAAATAATAATACTATTACAGAGAATGATATAGCTAAAAATTGTGATTGTAGATATAAGGATAAATGCTATTTTAATTATGTTTGTTTACAGAACAACATTGTACATAAATGTAGTGTTGATTCGGAACGAGAAAATTATTTTTACATAGGGTCAACGGAAATTTTTATTAAAGAACGGATTGCAAACCATGACCATATGTGTGTTTGTATGTGTGCGTGTGTGTGTGTATGTTTGTGTGTGTATACACACACACACATATATACCCATATATATATATATATATATATATATATATATATATATATATATATACACAGAAATATATATATATATATATATATATATGTATGTATGTATATATATATATATATATATATATATATATATATATATATACATATATACATACACACACACACGTACACACACACACACACACACACACACACACACACACATATATATATACATATAAGTACCCACACACGCGTGTATTCATATGGTGATATGAATAAATGTCTCTAGAGGATGTGGCTTAAAATCCCACGGGCAGACTTCGACTTACTTTATCCAATATTCATAGATTATTATATTTATAACGTTAAACGTTTCGAATTCCTCTGGTAAACAAAATAACCGAATTAGATGTATGTATGTATGTATGTATGTATGTATGTATGTATGTATGCTTGCGTGTGTGTGTATGTATGTATGTATTCGTTATTAGTTGACTAAACAATTATGCTGTGAAAGATACATATTAATAATATTCAATAGTTTCGTAGCAGCAAGATATCATTTACTAAATCTGCATCTTACTGAAGTTATGTAGCTATGTCATATAATCTGGTGTGTGAATGATAATACTGTTGATTTATGCAGTTATTTAAACCATATTGATATCTCTTAGATAATGTTATTTTAAATAAATAAGATAAAACGATGAAATGACGTGAAAAATGGAACTGAAATGAACAGAGTCAAATTAGCAAAAACTAACACGAGGGGGTACTGAAGAGTTCCTGGCTTTAAGGGTTTCGTGAAAGGCCTAGTTGGAGGCCCAACCTTCCGAGTTTTTTTTACAGGGCTTCGAAAAACTGAAGTACCGCTGCAATAAGTGTGTGAATCTGAGAGGGGGAATATGTTAAGTAAAATCATAGTTAACTGATTCTCCTGCATTTTCCTTTACTCGTAGCCTGGAACTTTTCAGTACCCCCTCGTATATTTTTAAAATCAAAACAAAGCAATATATATCACAAGGCGTCTGTTACCGAACCCCCGTCCGCTACATCTGCTGCATTCATTACACTGAGTCTGGCAAAAGGTAAATTTTGATGCCAATGTCCATCATTAAATGTTGATATGAACATATTTCTACAAGTTGATGCTTTAGTAATCGATGATAAGTCAACTGTGGGGGATCTCTCCAATCATCTTTGGTACCATAATGAAACACAAGGTACCGAAAACTAGTTGGAGAAAACCCCAAGCTGAAACAGACCGCTCCTTCCAACTGTTTTAAACACCTCTTTGCTTCCGATTGTCCAGTTCAATCCGTATAAAATATATAAACATTATTATGTGTTGTAAAATGTCAAGAAGCAATATTACCCAATCTGAAAATGGATTATTTGTAAAATATAATTTGAATAGCTCATTTGGTCAATTATTGTCGAAGTAGTATGAAACAACAGCAAATAATTATATTAAAATGTACGTGATATTCATTAAATCACCAGGATATTCTTTGTAAACCTTGATTTTGCAACAATGGTACAGTTTTTCCTGTTGTCAAGTACTGTAACAGAAGGACGCATATGAATTCACACAGTTCCAGAGTGCATATATATATATATATATATATATATATATATATATATATATATAT
>NC_142928.1:10413601-10416101 GCF_046866305.1 Octopus bimaculoides | reverse complement strand
CTTATGCCAATGCGAAAGAAATTTCTGTATACCATACTTCTATGTGATCATACAATCATATCTTTTATTTCTTGTTTTTTCTCGTTTCTCTTGTATATTTGTTACTTCTATTTCTCTCACAAACAAACATGCCCTATATTTCCGTGTGTTGTGTGTGTGTAAACGTGCGCACACACACACACACACACACACACACACACACACACACACACACACACACATGTAGACACATATACACACGCACACACACCCACACACATAATAATAAGTCAGGAGCTACAAGAGGTGAATGTATTTATTTAACCACTTGTTGTCATTCGGATTGCAGCCGTTTCGTAGCCTTCATCATGAAATAATACTTTCAATGTATAGCAAATTATTTTACACGTTTGCTTCAACATACATAATAAAATTGTACATTTACAAGTCAATGCAGAGTCCCACGATCTTCTGACTGCCTGCACGGTTTTCTGGTTCGGTGTTGGTGCTCTTTAAGAGGTGTCGGTCTAAGAATTAGAGGACGCCTCTTGGTCACTTGAAATACACACACACACGCACACGCGCACACATACACACACACACATACACACACACACACACACACACAGACAAATAGTTTATTGAGGTGGGAACAGTGGGCTATAACTCAAATGTCAGATGCTCGGTTGAATGAAACCATCATAATCTCCGGATGACGCTGAAGATCCCTAAAATAGCCAAGATCATCCTTATGTAATGGGAATTTTTTTTATCGCCGTAATATTGTACTTGAGATACGCCTCAAAAGAGCCGAGGATTTAAAGGCTCATTAGAACGCCGGACACTGACGCGGAATTTCTAAGTACAAGGACACACATGCACAAACACGTACACATAAACACATACACTTACACATACATGATGTACGAAAGGCAGCTGAAAAGTTCCTGGTTTTAAGGGTATCGGGAAAGGCGTTGTTGGAAGTCCAACCTTCCGAGTTCTTTTGCATGACTAAGAAAAAGCGAAGGACCACTGCAATATGTGTGTGAATCTGAGAGAGGAATATGTTGAATAAAATCATAATTAACTGATCTTTTCGTATTTTCTTTTACCCAGAAGGGAGGGACTTTTCAGCACCGCATAGTAGTGTGTATGAGTATGCATGTGAGAATGCGTATGTGGGCGTGCACTCATTTTGTTTACTCTGATTTGTGAGCAGTTTTTTTTTAAACAAAACTTGCCTATCTATATTATGGAATATTCAGTTATTACATTTCTTTCTTAATAGTGGAAGATTTATTTCAACTGTTCTTTGCATGTAGTATAAGCAGATGTGCGAGATATGAAACACATACCCGATAGAAACATGTGGATAATTTCACATTTTGAGAGTCTATTGGGAGGGGATAGGAGATGTAAAGGCCAGTAAAGATATACAAATTTGAAATACAAATAACAGACATTTCATTCTCACTCACGCATTCTCCCCTTCTTTCTTCTGTTTTTTTTTACTGCCACGCACGCGCATACAAATACCGATATACATATCCATATATATATATATATATATATATATATATATATATATATATATATATATATATATATATATGTGTGTGTGTGTGTGTGTGTGTATGTGTGTGTGTGTGTGTGTGTGTGTGTTTGTTATTTCTTTACTACCCACAAGGGGCTACACACAGAGGGGACAAACAAAGACAGACAAAGGGATTAAGTCGATTATATCGACCCCAGTGCGTAACTGGTACTTATTTAATCGACCCCGAAAGGATGAAAGGCAAAGTCGACCTCGGCGGAATTTGAACTCAAAACGTAGCGGCAGACGAAATACCGCTAAGCATTTCGCCCGGCGTGCTAACGTTTCTAACGTGTATGCATATATGCATATATGTATATACACATATATGTATATACACACTTTTTTACTATTTTACTCGTCTCAGCCATGCAGCCGTGGTCATGCTGGAGCACACCCCAAGGGCACATCACCACTCTTGTATGTGCGTTTGTCCCGGCTGTTGGTATATTTGGTGTATTAGGGAGTTAGATTCCGCTGCCCTCGTCTGCACCTCATGTCAAGCTGTTGGCTCATCCGGTATTGTGGAGAGGAGGATGTCTAGTTCCTTTTTGAAGACATCTACTTCCACGTGCAGATTTTTTAAACTTTTATTGAAGAGCATTGAAGGTCTGTGGTTTCTTGAAACCAAGGCTATTGCAGTACCTGGTCCTAAATGTAGATCGAGTGGGTGGTACCTCTGGTACAATACAATATATATATATATATATATATATATATATATATATATATATATATATATATATATATATATATCTTAAAGAATAGAGCTCAAAATCGATGCAGCAACAATTATAATAGCAGAAACAACAACAATAAGCCCAACCTATGCACATCGTTGTTGTTTCTGCTATTATAATTGTTGCTGCAATAAAGTATCTTCAATGCATCGATTTTGAGCTCTATTTTTTAAGATATATATATATA
>NC_142928.1:10403601-10406101 GCF_046866305.1 Octopus bimaculoides | reverse complement strand
TATTTTGAAACAACACACAGAAATCTCTTTACTATTTAAAACTAATTATTATCTTAAAACCAGGCACGAAGTAAACGAAAAAGAAACCAAAAAAAAAAACAAAAAAACAGTATGGGAACGAAGCAATTTGCTCATGTCTTTCTTGTTAATATTTTCAGCGTAATTAAACACCAGTGATTCCGTTCGCTATGTGATTATCTCCCTTATATCTCAACTATATATAAAAGATCATACCAGTAACAGGCTGAAAGCATATAATCTGGATCATATATATGAAATTTGTATCCTGTACGTATACTTAATTCTCATAGAGTCAATTCATTAATCTGTAAAAATACAGGATCCATTATTCCAGTATATTGTACAATACATAGGAATAAATGATATTTTCGACAAACTACTATGTTAGAGTAATATCTTATTTAACAGCAACCTTATACTATCTCCCTCCTACTTATCTATTATGTTCCACATACGAAACGCATTTATTTGAATTTACTTCAAAAGGTTCTTATCTAAATATCCTTTCAATGTTTCGTATTTTGACAGTATTGTTTCATCATGAAAAGTTTAAGCAAACGCTGAATTGAACTCAAAGACATACTGGTATTATCAAAACTTTACTTCTAATTTTTACTTTCATTACTAGGAATGTCAATGTACTGAAATACTTTAATATGAGAATCGAAATTAAGTTCATTGAGCCTTGAGCGCTCACCAAAGATTTAGTATAAATGTTGTGAACATATGAAAATATTAATCGCAAACCTGATATACATGGTGGAAATATACAACAATACTCCAAACGCTTACAAGAAGCTCTTTAAACACATATTTCCCGTGCATATATATTTGAGTTGAATATCAGAATGTATAAGTAGACAAGAAATATCCCACACTGCAGAACAAATAAGTTTATTGATTGTATATATGAATATATGAATAGACTTGTTCTAAAATTGTTTTAATATTCCTGATATATTATATATATAGTTGAAATTTACAGAAAAACTAAAGACGAAGACAGGTGTATAAACAATAAGCAAGTGTATTAGTTTCACGCTCGGGAAGGTGAGAAACTCTTTTTACGTTTCGAGCTTACGCTCGTCAATAGAAAGGAACATAAACAGAGAGAATAAAAAAAACTTGTGGAGTAAGCGGTCAGTTATGGCGGTCAATCATATATATATATATATATATACACACACACGCATCTTATTTGTGGGTTGATAAGGTTACCAATGGTCTCATGTGCGGAGAGGTCTTTACAATTTTCAAGCTTACTACAAGGGATTGTTGACACTCTATTTTGGAGGATACTTACCTACGAATGTGGTGTTGAGCACACATTCTCACTTTTCTATATTAACGCGCGCGCGTGTCCGTTTGTGTGTGTGTGTGTGTGTGTGTGTGTGTGTTTGTTTAATATAATTAATTAATAACCCAATGTTGTGTTATGTAGCCTTTCAAAACACAGATACATAATTTTAAAAGAACACACGTACACTAATGTTTACAAATTTATCGAACGTCTTATACATGTTAGATGTAGCTGAATCTGCCATATAACTTACAATCTAATTGAAAATGCAATATGCTGCTCCTGATTTTCTACGTGTGGAATTTAAATGTAGAGGCAATGATCCAGATACACCATCACAAAGAATTATAATGGTGAAATGGATACATTTCTTTTTTTGAGGATTAAAGTCAAAGGTTCGCATTACTGTATAGTGTATCTTACGATAGGCAAGAAGAAATCTATTCAACTTATTTAGCAACAAAGCAGACAAAAAAGAGAATAAAACTTTGAATGTCAAACTATTTGTGGCTAACAAGTGCTCTACTGTTCGATGGTTGAATCAACTTACTCGGGAATAGAATAGAACGATGATTTTGCAGGAGAAACCACGACGAAAGAAATGAATACGCAAAAAAAAAAGTTGTCTGAATGCAGATTTGAACTAAAGTCTAATCATCATACAGCTCTTCACATAAATAAAATCAATGATATCCTTCGGATGAAATGTCAACAAATCAATTCAATGTAGATTCCGTTGTCTCTCTTTGAGTTAGTTGAATTGGAAAATGTAGTTAATGAAATTGTCCTTACTATAAAACATTGCATAACGAGTAAAAGCCGAAGGCATTCATGATTTACGAGACAGGTGACCAACATAACACTATACTACCTTATCAGACATCCACGAGAATTTCCAATTCCAGATTTTATAGAATTTAGCGAAACTATACATTTTTATGCAAAATGATATACGTTTTGTTTTTGTTATCTAACTAGTAAAATTAATTGAACGGATAAATAGTGACAATAGAAATAATGTAGACTAAATTATCGCCTTAACTAAACTAAAATGGGCTATACTTGACTTGGCTTTTGTCTTTCATCATCTGGTGTCAGCTCAATAAGGAACAGTCTAATTGGGTGTATACTCTTCATAAGACGTACCTATGACCCCTTAAAATGCCACCACCTTTTAGA